>NC_057933.1:982500-1135000 GCF_018555375.3 Anguilla rostrata | reverse complement strand
CAAGTGATTTTCAGTTCATTTTTTGAAGGCTCATAAAGTCAGTCTCTCCATAACGACCACATTCTGCACCACCTTATCAGCTCCTGAAAGTACCAATCCTCCCTCCTCCCTCTTTTCTTTTTTCACACTTTCAAGGATTTTAGGATTCTCTTTCTTTTATCCAGTATCACTTTGTCTCTCTCTATCTATATTTTGTTCTCCCCCACATTTTAATTCTCTTTCTCTGACTCTCTTTATCTTTCCCTCCCCATTCTCTCTCTTTCTCTTCCCCTCTCCCTCTCTCCCTCTCTTTCTCCCTCTCTCCGCCTCTCTCTCCCTCCACCTCTCTCTCTTTCCCTCTTCCCCTCTCCCTCTCTCTTTCTCCCTCTCTCCACCTCTCTCCCTCCACCTCTCTCTCTTTCCCTCTTCCCCTCTCCCTCTCCCTCTCTCTCTCTCTCTCTCTCTCTCTCTCTCCCTCTCTCTCGTCCCCTCTCTCTCTCTCCCTCCACCTCTCTCTCTTTCCCTCTTCCCCTCTCTCTCGTCCCCTCTCTCTCTCTCTGATTCATGCAGTGCACACAGGCAGGGAATGAATCACAGCAGATGACAGGCCAGTATAATGAGTTAAGTTCATTAGGAGTTATGAGGAGTCAGGCCTCCCGGGGGGGTGTATGGGGGGGGGGGTGTGGGGGGTGTGGGGGGGGGGGGGTGACTGCACACTGCACTGGGACTCTGCTGCAGGGAGCGTTTTAGAGAGTTTAACTGACTGTGTCACGTGAGACACGGTAGCACAGTGTGTATGATGGCTAGCACAGGCAGGGTGTATGATGGCTAGCACAGGCAGGGTGTATGATGGCTAGCACAGGGTGTATGATGGCTAGCACAGGGTGTATGATGGCTAGCACAGGGTGTATGATGGCTAGCACAGTGTGTATGATGGCTAGCACAGGGTGTATGATGGCTAGCACAGGGTGTATGGTGGCTAGCACAGGGTGTATGGTGGCTAGCACAGGGTGTATGGCAGTTAGCGTAGAGAGTATGAAGGTGGTGTGGTTTGAAACTTCATCTATTTTAAGATAGATGATTGGAAAGAATCTATACCTTTATCAAGAGCATGGCATCAAACCCTAAACCCATGTACAGCCTAGTGTCACCTGCAAACCCTTTTTTGTGTTCTCTGCCCCTGCAGAAGCTGAGGGGTACAACTAAACATCCAGCATCCATTTCAGCCACTAAGTGGCAAATGTCAGGAAATGTAGTGTGGAGTGTGTTTGTGCTGCAGTTATATTGCACACCCCCCCACCCCCCCACCCACACACACACACACACACACACACACAAACACACACAAATACGGGGACACACAGGCTCGCTCACACACGCACACACACACACACACACACACACACACACACACACACCCAGGCACTGACACACACAGGCTCTCACACACGCTCACACACCCATACACACACACAGGCATACACAGGCACACACACACACCCCCCCACACACACACACACACACACACACACACACAGACACACACAGGCCCTCACACACGCTCACACACACATACACACACACAGGCACACACACAGGCACACACACACACCCAGGCACACACGCACATAGGCACACACTCACCCAGGCACACACACACACTCACCCAGGCGCACACACGCACACACAAACATTAGCACAAAGCGGTCTAGGCCATGCAAATACGAGTGCTATCATCTGGATCTTATAGCCTGGCCGTCCCCCTGGGTGGGGGGCTGGGCGTGTTGGTATGGAGCGGTGCCCGACGCGCGGTGCGTATTACCTGTTTGGGTAATGTTATATCGGCCTATGGAGAGCTGGGCTCGCCTATTAGGCCCCATTTGCATTTTAATTCGGCGTTGGGGGCGCAGCGCGTGCTCTTTTACTGCCGCTGCCTGCTTAATGACCCCCACGGAGCAGAGCGCACAACTTTACAGCAAACAGAGGGCTTCATTATGCAGGCGCGCGGCTCGCAGCGCCTCTAAGAGCTGTAAAAACGTCCCCGGGGGGCGGGGGCGGGGGGCGGGGGGCGGGGGGGGGTGAAATACGCGCGGGTAAATTCAGCGTGATGCGTGGCAGCCGCGCGAGCGCGTGTCATCGCTGCGGGATCACAGGGGGCTCCCGCAGGCAGTGGAGAGAGACACAGAGCGAGCGATTAAATCAAACACAGGTGTTTGTTCTGCCGCTCACGCCTGTTCTCAGGACGCCCGTGACCACCCGACGCCAGTGTCCTGCTTCCTAAAATGGTCATAAAGTTTAGCATCTGCATATTTACAGATATAACTATCATAAAAAGTGCAAATCACCACAAAAATATCACTTCCAGGGAAATTTCCAAGACTAGCTTATTATTATATCACATTACACAGACTCTACTCACATGCTGTTTTAAATTAACTACTATTCCATTCATGATCATATTTCAAACTGAAAAATGGAGATGATTTTTAATAATACTCATATATAGCATAAAGTGAAGTCATGCAGCTGCATTTCAGAGAGTACTGAGCAACTTTATAACATGACATAGAGCTGCTTTAGAATATGGCATAGAGCTGGTTTATAACATGGCATAGAGCTGGTTTATAACATGGCATAGAGCTGGTTTATAACATGGCATAGAGCTGGTTTAGAACATGGCATAGAGCTGTTTAATAACATGGCATAGAGCTGGTTTAGAACATGGCATAGAGCTGGTTTAGAAAGTGGCATAGAGCTGGTTTATAACACGGCATAGAGCTGCTTTATAACATGGCATAGAGCTGGTTTATGAGATGACATAGAGCTGGTTTATAACATGGCATAGAGCTGGTTTATATGCACCCCAATATTGCATGTAAATCCCACAGGTTTAAATTCATTGAAGGCAGCCATCACCGAAATGACTTTGCTGAGCGGTGCTTCTGAAGAGAAAAAGACACAATTGTAAATCGATGTTCGGGGGAAGCATGTAGATTGCAATCCAGGCATTCATTGCAACAGGCATTTAAAAGGCTTCAGCGTGTCCTCTATAAAACACGCTGTTGGGCTGAAACCCTTATCTACCGAACAGCTCTGTTATCACACTGTAATTCGCCTTCCTGCAGAAGACCGCGCGGAGGAAGACGGCTCGTGTAATGGCTGCCGCTTGTTTACAGGCCTCACAGTCGTGTGTCCTAGCAGAGATGCTGTAGCAGCAAAACTCTGTGTCTGGCTCCACTTTCTGGGCCCGTTCACACAAAGGCTGAACGCAGCATTAAAGTGCGTAAGGCAGTTCAGCCAGGGCTTTGTTCTGGAAGGGCAGAACAACCACATTAGTTAGTCTCACCAGTAACAGGCAGCGTATTCTCGTTGATATGCAGATGAGCATATGTGTGCATGGTAAACATACTAAACATACAAGTGATGCTAACTGAGCCATCAATATAGATACTAACCACACTGTGCATGTGTGTGCGTGTGCGTGTGCGCGTGTGCGCGTGTGTATGTATGTGTGTGTGTGTGGGTGTGTGGGTGTGTGTTTGAATGCCTGCATCCACACATGCAGCACTGATCATACTGATGCACACATCTCATTAGCTCTTGGTAACTTAAAAAATCAAATAAAGCCATATTTCCACTTACCCAGAGTGCTGCCTATCCGTCCAGACAGCTTCGCTGAGATTTGATGGGTTTTGTAGATATCCGCTGACACAGCGGTCCTCAGTGGGGCCATCTGTGGTGCTCAAAGCTTGAAACCTCAACAGCAACGTCTCTTTCCCAGTATAATGACGAGGTTACTCAGGAACATCCACAGACCCTTTTAAGCTCAGTGTCATCAAAAACTACGGTCTACCCAACACGCCAGTGCATGCCCGGATTCTGGGGAGCAGTGTCAACAAATTTGTTATTTCAACAAATAATTATTTGAGGGGGGTTTTATGTGCAGATAATGGAGGGACTATTCAATTTTATTTTAATTAATGTTGAAAAATGTTATTACTCGACTAGTTCTATTTTAATGGAAGTTTCAGTCAAAGTTTTAATATTATTACTAGTTCAAATATACAATTTAAAATTAGTTTAGTTAATTGTATTTTTTTCTTGAAATTCTTTTTTTTTTTTTTTTTTTGGTGATGCAGAAGTCACTTCAGTCACAAAATAACCTGGAGCTTATGCAGCATTATCCTGCAACCATCAACAGCAGACGCCCTGTTCAGTAACATTAATGCAGGCTTTATCTTGACGACCGTACCCTGCTAATATAATAACTCTGAATCGCGCGGAACAGGAGATATCCGGGCCCGGAGTGGACTTTAATGAGTCAGGATGAGTAATTACCTCTTGTTGCTACAGGCCCTGGGAGAATAATGTGAAGTAACACCGCAGAAATGAAAACAGTGCCCTCGCCGTGTTTGTAAACAGTGAAATGTGATTACTATTTGAATGCAAACGCAATCAAAGCGTGGAATGTGATATTGGGAAGAGCTGATTCAATATACTATACACATACACACTGACAACTGAACCGTTTAAAAGTGTATTTCATTTGTTGAGCTTATTATTCTCCGCCTACGCGGGATTTGGCGGACTGCTAATTCCCTGGCAGCACACATCAGTGGCGGGCAATGCATCCTGGGAAATTACCCACTGGCATGAGACTGCAGGCGTTACACATCAACGCAAGTATCAGTGTCAAACTGCTAATGTCCTCGGTTACTTTCCCAGCCCTACGGGAGCATGCAGGGTTTGAATAATGTGTGTTGAGTTACCGTGGGAACGAACTATGATCTCAGCCGGGTCTGTGAGCGCCAGCTACAATCGCGTAAGTATGCAAGTCAGTGAGTTTAATTTATTAATGTCACCCCTCGACATAACCAACGAATAGCTCAGCACATACATGCTCTCACACAACAGTGACGCAATATGAATATATAAAAGCAATATTAATATATAAAAGGAATTAATTGCAGAATTTATCTAAGCAGTACAAGGCTTAGGACTGAGGACTATTGAGACATGGTGCCAAAATTTACAATCAGAAAGTTTGTTGAAGAGTTTGGTGGGTGAAGGGTTTCAGGAACTCATAAAAATGTCCCCTGTCTTACAGGGTTTGGTGTCAGGCTTTGGATCAGTCATAGAATTTACACTTTATGAAGCACATAAAACATAATTTACATTAATTTAATAAAAAACCGTCGATGTGGCTGGATACTGTTGAGAGCAGAAAGAATCCATAAAGGGCAGAGTGTTATTGAACACTCTCTCTCAATAAAATCATCACCACAAAGACCGCAGAGAACCTGATCAATACGCTTATTGGTGTTTCTGCCAGTCTCCACCAGCGACTGATGAAACCTCTCTGATATACACTTTACAAAGACCAACACTCCTCCCTCTCTCTCTCTCTCTCTCAATCGCTCTCCTCCTCCCTATCACTCTTTTCTCTTTCTGTTCTGTATCTCTCTTGGATCTGAGTACATACTGATTTTTGACTGATTTAATTATGATTTGACTATTTAATGAATGTGAATATTCCAAGAGAGCAGTGCAGTGTGGGATTGAGAAAGCCTCCGGATAAGAAGGGTTTTCAGGAGAGCGTCTGGAAGATAAACAATGCTGTGATGCTGCCTGTAGGGAGACTTGTGGTCGATGTTCGTGTTGTGAAGTACAAGGCTGCCCCTGTCTCTCTGAGCGCGACTGGGCATTTTGGATGGTAAAACCGTGAAGCGGAGAGAATATTGCAGCGTACTCAACAGCCCAAAGCCACCCAACCTGCTGTAATATTTAATATTTCATGATATTCTGTACGTGATGTATTGTACATGCAGTATTGAACACTGGGTTCACGGATTCGTCAGTGCTTCTGTTCTCTGGTGTCAGACAACAAAAATGTGAATGCTTTATTTCACCCTTTCCTTTATTTAACAAAACACAACCACAGGAAAAAAATCTAATAATACAACTGCCTGATGGGAATTGCCGGTGCAAGCATTGGACTATAATGTATTTATTGTCCCTGCTTATAATGTTTTGTTTCCAGGACATTCCCAAAATGCTAGGGGCAAATGCTTTCCTGGATCTCACTGGAACGGTATTTTTAAGTCACAAGAAAGACAGGCAACAGACTGATATCCTCATCCTGACCTTGCAGTGCTGATATCCTCATCCTGATCTTGCAGTGCTGATATCCTCATCCTGACCTTGCAGTGCTGATATCCTCATCCTGACCTTGCAGTGCTGATATCCTCATCCTGACCTTGCAGTGCTGATATCCTCATCCTGACCTTGCAGTGCTGATATCCTCATCCTGACCTTGCAGTGCTGATATCCTCATCCTGACTTTGATATCCTCATCCTGACCATGATATCCTCATCCTGACTTTGCAGAGCTGATATCCTCATCCTGACCTTGCAGTGCTGATATCCTCATCCTGAACTAACCCCAGCCCTAACCTGGACCAGATGGCTCCCTGAGGCCTGCCAGTTTAATTCACATCAGAAAGATAATTTATTTAGAGATGATGAAATTGTAAGCATTAGTCTGGATTAAAAATTTGGATTACTGCTGTCACTTGTACTAAATACATTAAGGAATAAGGAATAAGAAAGATATTGTGTTGTTCTGATTATGCTGCTGGCTGTTTACAGTGATTATTATTTAATTATTTACTGTTGAGTGGGGGTAATGAAACATGCTTCTATTTTGTATTTATTCTCAGTTGAGAGAGATGGAGATTTATTGCCCTTGATCTTACTACTGTTTTATTCGCTAACAGTCAGACACTGGGATTTTACCAGTCCCTTCCACTGGCCAATCGTTTCTGCTTCTCTTTTCTTGTACTGGCAATGCCTCAATTAATTTGAAATCAATACGGTTTCCTGTTGTTAGCCAATAAAAGTGCGATCCCTCTGGTATCATAAAAATCATGAAATTGGTCGATCCATTTTAAAGGGCTTGTGCGATATAAAGTTTTGCCTACTATCCTGTACTGCAATTCCAAATTATCTGTTTATATAGTTATGAATTGATTAGAGGAGGGTTTATTTTATCGGGGAAGGATGGGATGAGGGGGAGGCTAATGTTATAGCATAACACTAAAACACCTGATAAACACACAGCCTTCAGACAAAGCACATACTCAGACCCGGTGAGCACATCATCCTTCCCAATGTCTTCCCGTCTCTGCATCTGAACTACAGGACACTACTGGCAGGTAAAGTTTCCCATCCTACATTACAGTGCAAAATGTCCAGTGGCATATTACTTTCATAGATCCCGCCCCTTAATTAACTTTCAGAAGATGCAGCGAATATGAACGCTTGGGGTTGCACTGGGTGGTGGGGGTGGGGGGGGCAGAGCGTTCGCTAAGATGTGCGGCGCTGAGAGTCTGGCGTGGCCTCGTGAATCCACAGAGCGCCCGGGAGCAGCAGTGCATTCTGGGATGCGCAGCAGCCGGCAGCCTCCGTGAAAGGTCAGCCCGGTCCCCGATCGCGGAACACGCCGGCACCGGGAGGCCGCGGCAGACGCAGCGTTTCATCCGTTATAATTACGGAAGGAATGCCGCCGCGCGGCCTGGCAGTTAAGGACAACATTTATCAGACGGCAATTAGGCCGTTAAAAAAAGAGCGACACGCGACGCTTTGCTGGAGAGCGGAGGATAAATCCCGGCGTCCTCGAGCCCGACAGCGCTACGCCTGGCAGATGCTAATAAGACAAATGGTTCGGGGAGCTGGCAGCTGCCGACGCTGACTGGTGCGATATTAATATGCTAATGCGCCGTAGCTCTGAAGCTCCTCTCCGGCTCTGCGCTGAAAGGCGGGTTTTTCTGTACGCCCGTGCGCTGCTACTGCAGCCCGTGTAGCGTGATGTCACCTAATCAGCTTCCCGTAAGGAAAGCTGGGAGACAGGGAGAGTGTGGAAGCAGGAATGGTGGCTCTTTTAGGAAGCTGTGCGGGAAAGGAGCCGTTAGACTCTTCAACTCTTGCATCCCACATTCCGCTAACATCCCACTAACATACAGCGTGTTCAGAGCGCTAACATACAGCGTGTTCAGAGCGCTAACATACAGCGTGTTCAGTGCGCTAACATACAGCGTGTTCAGTGTGCTAACATACAGCGTGTTCAGTGCGCTAACATACAGCATGTTCAGAGCGCTAACATACAGCGTGTTCAGTGCGCTAACATACAGCGTGTTCAGGGAGCTAACATACAGCGTGTTCAGAGCGCTAACATACAGTGTGTTCAGTGCGCTAACATACAGCGTGTTCAGAGAGCTAACATACAGCGTGTTCAGAGAGCTAACATACAGCGTGTTCAGAGCGCTAACATACAGCGTGTTCAGTGCGCTAACATACAGCGTGTTCAGTGCGCTAACATACAGCATGTTCAGAGCGCTAACATACAGCGTGTTCAGTGCGCTAACATACAGCGTGTTCAGTGCGCTAACATACAGCATGTTCAGAGAGCTAACATACAACGTGTTCAGGGCGCTAACATGCTAACATAGAGCGTGTTCAGAGAGCTAACATACAGCATGGTCAGCGGAGATCACCCGTCTTACCAAACACAAGTTTCATTAGAACTGAAAGCCCATTTTTAAAAACACGGCTGGGGATCTGGCCCGTGTCTGATTTCCGCCGTGGTCCCGCGCGTACAGGTAGGGCTCTGAGACAGGCCCGTGGTCCCGCGCGTACAGGTAGGGCTCTGAGACAGGCTGCGGAGCGGAGCGCGGGGTCTGCATGCGGACGTGTCCGAGAACGAGCGCCGTGCTCAGGAAAAAAGGGATTACTCGCCTGAATGAATTCTCCAGTGCTCAGCATCTGATTGAAGGTGCAGAGATATCATTACTTGGGGGGGGGGGGGGTGTTTAAAAGTCATGCTTTTACGGGACGGCAGGAAGGATTAAGTTTGAAGTGAGTACCACGATCGATTTTTACTTTTTTTTTATTGCTTTCATTATTTCTCGGTCCTACACCCGCCCCCCTCCTCCCCCTCCCCTTCTCACCATGGATACCGTATGTCTGAGCCTTGTGACTCCTCCAGGAGTGTCCTTCACCCTGACATTTTCACCAGGGCATGTTCAGGGTGGGGCAGGGTGGGGCATGTTCAGGGTGGGGCAGAGATGGGGCCAGGTAGAACACAGCCATTGTGAGAGTGCTCCACTCTTCCCCCTCCCCGCCCCTTCTCCCCTTCTCTTCTCCTCCTCTCCCCTCTCCTCCCCTCCCCTCTGGCTGTACCCCCCGCTGTAAGATAAGCAGCCAGCTCCCATTAGTCTCTGTCTGTGTGAGGAGCTCATTATCAGGCTGATACTGCAGGAGCAGGTGAAGCAGTGCTGCTCCTCTGCTGGGGCGTTAGGCAGCATAGAACTGCATCTTCACTGGGGGGGGGGGGGGGGGGGGGGGGCGCCTGAGTTTCAGACAACATGGAACACCATCTTCACTTGTGGGGCTGAGTTTCAGGCTCACAGGAAGTGGAAATACCCCATGCCACACCCCCAGGCACGAGCCCCCAAACAAACGCCTGCTGAGCCGAGCTGGCACCCCAGTATGTCTGCCGGCTCGGACCGGGCCAGTTACCCAGAAGGCCGTTTTCCCCTGACCCGTGTCCCCAGGCATTCTGGACACCGAAAATGGGGCAGAGTCAGGGGCTGAAAGACACAGCCCAAGTGGGTCATTGCACCGTTACCCAGAATGCCTTACTGCCACTTCTCCTCAATACCACAATCCTCTCTGCCAACCCACAGAATGCCTTACCACCACTTCTCCTCAATCCCACAATCCTCTCTGCTAACCCACAGAATTCCTTACCCCCACTTCTCCACAATCCCACAATCCTCTCTGCCAACCCACAATAGCCTGGCTCTGTGAAAGGCCCTTGAAAACCAGTCAGAGAGAGCGGAGCACACGATTGGCCAAGCCCAGTTACCATGACGCTCCAAACACACTCCTGTAATACTCCTCATTAAGATTGATAATGTGACATTACAGAGAGAGGGCTAGGGTGTGTGTGCAGGTCTCAGATATTGTGTGTGTGTACTTGGGTTCCAAGTTGAACTATGCGGTTGTTCCCTGCACTTGGACCGGTACTTCTCTCTAGGGGTTTCGTCATACTTGTTCCTGGTTATGGTTATACACTTTGTACGTCGCTCTGGATAAGAGCGTCTGCCAAATGCCTGTAATGTAATGTAATGTAATGGGTGAGAGTGTGTGTGTGTTTGTGTGTTAGCGTGCTTGTGTGTGTTTGATTATTCCTTCCCCCAGCCCCCCCCACCCCTCACCCCACTCCATTATTGCTCCGTTATTGCACAGCTGGTACTGCCCCCCCGCCCCAGGCGTAGCGCCCCCCAGCAGCAGGTCCCAGGGGAGCAGCCATTTGGGCAGATTAGGACATAAACGCCGTGTGTCTGGCAGACCCAGAGCCTCCTGGGCCTCTGACATTTACTGCAGACTAAAGCAACCTCTGTGCAGCTGTGCAGGGATATACAAACACTGCAAACACACAGCTCTGTAAGGCTCTATATCACACCTGTACACACACACAGCTCTATATCACACCTGTACACACACACACAGCTCTATATCACACCTGTACACACACATCTATATCACACCTGTACACACACACCTATAGGCTCTATATCACACCTGTAAAACACACACCAAGCTCTATATAACGGCTCTATATCACACCTGTACACACACACACAGCTCTATAAGGCTCTATATCACACCTGTACACACACACACCAGCTCTTATCAAGAACGCTTACTATACCGTCCACCTCTATACACCTGTACACACACACACAGCTCTAGGTATACTGCTCTATATCACACCTGTACACACACACCTTAGCTCTATATCATCACACCTGTACACACACACACTCTATAGCTCTATATCACACTGTACACACCAGCTCTATAAGGCTCTATACACACCTGTACACCACACACAGCTCTATATCAAGCTCTATATCACACCTGTACACACACACACAGCTCTATAAGGCTCTATATCACACCTGTACACACACACACAGCTCTATAAGGCTCTATATCACACCTGTACACACACACAGCTCTATATCACACCTGTACACACACACAGCTCTATAAGGCTCTATATCACACCTGTACACACACACAGCTCTATAAGGCTCTATATCACACCTGTACACACACACACAGCTCTATATCACACCTGTACACACACACACAGCTCTATAAGGCTCTATATCACACCTGTACACACACACACAGCTCTATATCACACATGTACACACACACAGCTCTATATCACACCTGTACACACACACACAGCTCTATATCACACCTGTACACACACACTTAAGGCTCTATAATGTACAACACAGCTCTATATCACACCTGTACACACACACACTAGCTCTATATACACGGCTCTATATCACACCTGTACACACACACAGCTCTAGGCTCTATCACACTGTCACACGCTCTATATCACACCTGTACACACACACAGCTCTATATCACACCTGTACACACACACACAGCTCTATAAGGCTCTATATCACACCTGTACACACACACAGCTCTATATCACACCTGTACACACACACACAGCTCTATAAGGCTCTATACTGTCACACACAGCCATTCACACCCACACACACAGCTCTATAAGGCTCTATATCACACCTGTACACACACACCAGCTCTATATCACACCTGTAACCAGCCAACCAACACACGTACCGCTATAACTCATACAGTGCTCTATATCACACCTGTACACACACACGGATACTCACAGGTCTGCATCACACCTGTACATCAGCAGACACTCTTATCCAGCTTTACTCACACACGTTCCTTTATACCGCTGGAGATTTACACAGCTCAAGGGTACAGAAGCAGGGATTCGAACATGCAACCTCTAAGATATCAAGTTCAGTTCTCTCAACATACTGTAACACTACAGTCATACATGGAAATCCCACTGGATCTCCAAATACACTACGACCACTATAACTCCTCCTAGATATCAAACCCAAACATCTCTCCTGACAGGCTGTTTCCCCAAACGGGGGCGTGCGGGGGGAAGGGAGTTACAGGCAGCTGCTCGTGATGCCAGCGATTTTTCTCCCCCAATGGCTGTGAGCGCGGAGAGTGGCAGGAAGGAAGAAGATTGATCACCTCGGCGAAACGAGGTGGAGCCGTTATGTGTCTTTCCTTTTATTGGGAGCAAACCCATTTCACCTCCGCGTTTACCGCCGCCACCCGCCCGAGCGCCCGACCGCGAGAGCAGGAAGTGCAGGCCGGGGTTAACCGCCACGTCCGCCGGGGCTGCACCGCCGGCCGCTCTCACACCGTAATAAACCCGCCTCTTTAATCAATACCCATCAGCCGCGCAACGAGCCAGGAGCTGCGCCGCCACAGAGAGCCTGAGCCTCAGAGCTGCAGGAGGCCTCACCTCTACTGCAGCCGCAGCGCTCACCCTGAGACACAGCGCTCACCTCTACTGCAGCCACAGCGCTCACCCTGAGACACAGCGCTCACCTCTACTGCAGCCACAGCGCTCACCTCTACTGCAGCCACACGATTACCCTGAGACACAGCGCTCACCTCTACTGCAGCCACAGCGCTTACCCTGAGACACACAGCGCTCACCTCTACTGCAGCCACAGCGCTCACCTCTACTGCAGCCACAGCGCTCACCCTGAGACACACAGCACTCACCTCTACTGCAGCCACAGCGCTCACCCTGAGACACAGCGCTCACCTCTACTGCAGCCACAGCGCTCACCTCTACTGCAGCCACACGATTACCCTGAGACACAGCGCTCACCTCTACTGCAGCCACAGCGCTTACCCTGAGACACACAGCGCTCACCTCTACTGCAGCCACAGCGCTCACCTCTACTGCAGCCACAGCGCTCACCCTGAGACACACAGCACTCACCTCTACTGCAGCCACAGCACTTACCCTGAGACACAGCGCTCACCTCTACTGCATCCACAGCGCTCACCTCTACTGCAGCCACAGCGCTCACCCTGAGACACAGCGCTCACATCTACTGCAGCCACAGCGATTACCCTGAGACACAGCGCTCACCTCTACTGCAGCCACGGCGCTTACCCTGAGACACACAGCGCTCACCTCTACTGCAGCCACAGCGCTCACCTCTGCTGCAGCCACAGCTCACCTCTACTGCAGCCACAGCGCTCACCTCTGCTGCAGCCACAGCGCTCACCTCTACTGCAGCCACAGCGCTCACCTCTGCTGCAGCCACAGCGCTCACCTCTACTGCAGCCGCAGCGCTCACCCTGAGACACAGCGCTCACCTCTACTGCAGCCACAGCGCTCACCTCTACTGCAGCCACAGCGCTCACTTCTGCTGCAGCCACAGCGCTCACCTCTACTGCAGCCGCAGCGCTCACCCTGACACAGCGCTCACCTCTACTGCAGCCACAGCGCTTACCCTGAGACACACAGCGCTCACCTCTACTGCAGCCACAGCGCTCACCTCTGCTGCAGCCACAGCTCACCTCTGCTGCAGCCACAGCGCTCACCTCTACTGCAGCCGCAGCGCTCACCCTGAGACACAGCGCTCACCTCTACTGCAGCCACAGCGCTCACCTCTACTGCAGCCACAGCGCTCACCCTGAGACACACAGCACTCACCTCTACTGCAGCCACAGCGCTCACCTCTACTGCAGCCACAGCGCTTACCCTGAGACACAGCGCTCACCTCTACTGCATCCACAGCGCTCACCTCTACTGCAGCCACACAGCTCACCTCTACTGCAGCCACAGCGCTTACCCTGAGACACAGCGCTCACCTCTACTGCATCCACAGCGCTCACCTCTACTGCAGCCACACAGCTCACCTCTACTGCAGCCACAGCGCTCACCTCTACTGCAGCCACAGCTCACCTCTACTGCAGCCACAGCGCTCACCTCTACTGCAGCCACAGCGCTTACCCTGAGACACAGCGCTCACCTCTACTGCAGCCACAGCGCTTACCCTGAGACACAGCACTTACCCTGAGACACAGCGCTCACCTCTACTGCAGCCACAGCGCTTACCCTGAGACACAGCGCTCACCTCTACTGCAGCCACAGCTCACCTCTACTGCAGCCACAGCGCTCACCTCTACTGCAACCACAGCGCTTACCCTGAGACACAGCGCTCACCTCTACTGCAGCCACAGCGCTCACCTCTGCTGCAGCCACAGCTCACCTCTACTGCAGCCACAGCTCACCTCTACTGCAGCCACAGCGCTCACCTCTGCTGCAGCCACAGCTCACCTCTACTGCAGCCACAGCGCTCACCTCTACTGCAGCCACAGCGCTTACCCTGAGACACAGCGCTTACCTCTACTGCAGCCACAGCGCTTACCTCTACTGCAGCCACAGCACTCACCTCTACTGCGGACACAGCGCTCACCTCTACTGCAGCCACAGCTCTCACCCTGAGACACACACAGCGCTCACCCTGAGACACAGCGCTCACCTCTACTGCAGCCACAGCGCTTAGAGAGGGACACACAGGGCCTTAGAGAGACACACAGGGCCTTAGCAGAGAGAAGAGACCGTATTATTTCACAGAATAGCGGTAATAATAGAGGTAATAAAGATCATTTCTATGCAAAATGGCCGCCACTTGATCTTTATCTGCAGACCTGCGGGCCTGCGGTCAGCCAGAGTGAGCGAAGGAAATCAATCTGCCCGTCGTGATTGGCTGCGTGCGCCATCGACGCTGCGTTCGTTCCCATCAGCCACCTGCCGGCGGGAACATGCAGCCAGTCAGCGCTTTCGTGCGGGAGAGACTCCAGCCTTAGAGAGTCTGTTAATAGACAACCTGCAGCTCTGAAAAGACCACTTTCAACTTTTCAGTGAGTTCCTTGTGTGTACTGCAAACGCAATCAGCCTGCCAATCCATAACTAAATCTTTATTATACCTGACAGGCAATTCATTTCGCAGCCAAGCAAAAAAAAAAGCCCAACATAAAACAATAAAGCACAAATATGAAACTTTCAAAACGCAGAACACACATGTGGGTCTTTCAGGGGCATCTCTGTAAATGCTGAGAACTTCCCTTTCAATCTAAATCCTGTATAAACCAGCTAACAATAAAGTGACCAAATTGTGGAAAAATATGGATTTTAGAAATATGGAAAATATGCATACTTTTGGTGTTAGAGAACCCTCTAACACACATACACACATTACATTACATTACAGGCATTTGGCAGACGCTCTTATCCAGAGCGACGTACAACAAAGTGTATAACCATAACCAGGAACAAGAATGACGAAACCCCTAGAGAGAAGTACCGGTCCAAGTACAGGGAACAACCGCATAGTTCAACTTGGACCCTGAAGGTTAAACTGATTAACTGATTAACACTAACACAACGAGAACGGCAACACATATAAATCCAGAGAGCCACTGTGTATAAAACCATAGCATGTGAGGGCCCTGCTTAACAAATCACCAACACAGTACATAGATACTCATGAAAACAATGTATTTTTTACAAGGTGCACCCGCTACATACAACCCAACACCGTACGCTAACAAAGTCCAACGTCAACGAAAGGGTGTCCACTCTGTGGTAAGGTACAAGTAAGCCTCAAGGAAATGAGGCTTACCTGTACCTTACCTGCACCTTTCCACAGAGTGGACACCCTTTTGTGGACGTTGGAGAAGAGAGGAAAGAACTTACCCGCCTTGGAAACTTACCTGGTACTTTCCCGGCTAATTCCTTTGTATTAATAAGTGCTCGGGGTCTTTTCCTTCCAACTGCCGTAACTTAACATGTCACCACACATCTGATCCAAGCAGGATGCCGTGTAGAACCCTCCAGTTTCTCCACAAACTTTCCACCATGCCAAACACATTCACCATCAGCCACTCCCCCTCCTCCTGTCCTACCTCCATCACTTCCTGCACCCCACTTCCTCTCAGGCAGCCATTTTGGGAGGGTAACCCCTCCTTAAAGGGGCCAGTGCCTATTTAAAGTTTGCCTGGTTAAGCAGTAAAATGGATCCGGTCTGCACCCCAGTATCGGACGCACACACACCTTTCCATGTTTCACAATGACTCATTTATCTCATTGACCCATTTACCTGTACACAGATTATTTTTTTCTAAGGCTATAATAGAACATAAAATATATAACAGAACATAATATTATATATTATTCACTATGATAGAACATAAAACATTTAGCTTCAGTCTGTGGCAATGTCACATAACAGCCACTCATACATACACACCCTCTCTAATACACACACACACAGATGCACACATGCACACACACTCACACACAGCACACAGACGTTCATACACACACACACACACACGCCCTCTCTCTATCTCTCACACTGCTTGCTCCACCATCTGTATGATCCTGCTCACCATATGCTACCTTTCACAGCTGAGAGCGGGAAAACGACAGCTCCAACAGTGACCGGAGAGAGGGGAGAAAGAGAGAGGATGAGAAGAGGAAGAAGAGAGGAGGAAGCCAGAGAGAAGAAAAGAGAAAGGGGGGACATAAAGTCTGAGAACAAAAGAAAGGGAGCAAGTGAATAAAGCGTGTAAGCAGAATGAATAAAAGATGAAGGAGAGATTGGGGAATGAACAAAAGAAAAAGAGAGAGAGTACGAGATTTCGTCTTTACTTTAGTCCCCCTGTGTTGGCCTTATTAAGATGAATGCTTATTTCTCCAGGACGCACAGCGTTAGCAGTTTGCTGCAATGCCGGATTGTGTTCCACCCTGGGGTCTGTCCACAGTAAAACCACTCCCACTGAACCGCCAGCTCCCAGCTGAAAAATAACCAAGCGCTAAACTATACGAGCCTATAAAATAATATTGGTAATATTTAAGATTGCCCGCAGATCAATTACCTGGACTTAGGTATCAGAGCTATTTGACTCAGGAGACAGATACGGACAGACTCCGGGTGTTCCCAGTTTTCCGACATCGATCTGCGCCCAGCCCACGTCTCCAGCTGGAGAGACTGAGCGAAATTGACTCAGAAACTCTGAGGCGATCCTGGATGAACGCCACATTTGTCCTGCCACCATCAGACCTCGCTGCAAGGCATGATGGGATACAGGCCTCCATGTTCCAAAACGCACTTTCATGAGCAATTGTCCTCAGTTCTTTTTCATTCTGTTTGTTTTTTAAATTTTTTTCACAGCACAGCTGATTTTTCATGCATCCGTGGGAAGCAAAGTTAACATTTCCTTTCCCCATCAGTATTAAAGAAAAACAATGTTTAAAAAATCAGAAATAAATCTGCAGACCCCTGCAGCTGCTGTGTGTGCGTTTCTGCAGCAGACGTTCGGTCTGCTCTGTGACTCGCATACGCACTGACAGCAGAGCACTGTGGGATTGTTCTCCGTGTTAAAGAGCCTTCATCGCCCTCCCTGACGAGGAGCCGCCATTCCGCCATCCGGACACAGTGCACTCCTCTCTCTGACTGAAACTCTGGGGTGGTTTGCTTTGACTGCTGCACGCAGACTGAAACTCTGTGGTAGTTTGCTTTGATCGCTCCACACAGACTGAAACTCTGTGGTAGTTTATAGCAGGTACAGGTAGCACAGAGATGTGAGTGAGGAGCATCAGGACTGTTATTTGTAACCAAACCTCATTACCCCTGTGCTGTGCTGTAGCTGTGCTCTGAGTGCTGTGCTGTGCTGTAGCTGTGCTCTGAGTGCTGTGCTGTGCTGTAGCTGTGTAGTGCTGTGTGTCTGTGCTGTAGCTGTGCTCTGAGTGCTGCTGTGCTGTAGCTGTGTAGTGCTGTGTGTGCTGTAGCTGTGTAGTGCTGTGTGTGCTGTGCTGTGCTGTGCTGTAGCTGTGTAGTGCTGTGTGTGCTGTGCTGTGCTGTGCTGTGCTGTGCTGTGTGTGCTGTGCTGTGCTGTGTGTGCTGTGTGTGCTGTGTAGTGCTGTGTAGTGCTGTGCTGTGCTGTACTTGTGCAGATACCCCTGAGCGAATCACGGGTCAGAGCTGACACAGGCCATGGTTGATGCGCAGTTTAAGCCCCATCTCCTGATGTTGTGATTGGACAGAGCAGTCCTGAAGACTACAGCCCCCACTCCCCCCTCCCCCCCCCTGCCCTTGCTGACTCCACCCACAACTGACAGCCAATCAGAAAACACTCACACCTTCTGATTGCGATCATTCATTTACACACAGAAGGCAAAAATAATATACGTTGAATTTTTTATCTTGGAAACAAAAAACTTTTTTATTTTTTATTTTTGTCACGATTGCCAAAAAGAAAATGCTAGAAGGGGTCTATGCGGGGAGGGAATGAAGGAGGCTGGGGGGAAGGTGGCGGGGCGGGGGTGGTTTTAAAACATTCTCTTTCGCCTTTAGAATTAAAAGAAAGCTAATGACAGAGTCCAGCTCCAGCATCCCAGAAAGCCTCATTGTCCCTGAGATACAGACGGGGCCTAATTAAGTATTCTGTGTAAAACCCCCAGCTCTGTTATCTGAAGGCTTTTTCCCTCCTCCGTCCTTATCGCTGTGTTCCAGTTTTCTCTATAAATATTTACTGCGGGGCACGGGGGGCGGAGGAATGCAAATTATGGAGGAGAGAGAGCCGTAGACTGTGGGCTGGGGGGGGCTGGGGCGGGGGGGGGGGGCTGTAACCGCGCTGTTGAACACGAGCTTTACAGGGGCCAAATGAACTGCGGCGCCGTTTTATTCCTGTTCATTCGGCTTTAATTCCCTTTTAATTCCATTCCAGTGCCCTGACAGTATTAGCGAGGACTTTCCATTTGCGCTTTTTTCTTTCTTTCTTTTCTTTTTCTTTTTTTTAAAGAGAGTGAGAGAGAGAGAGATGCAATTGTAATGGGGTTTTTTTTCTCTCTTTTTTTCCAGCGCTTGTTGTTGAAAACAAATGAAACCAGAAAGCCGTGAGTCCTGTGGAAGAGTTTCTGCGATCTCACCTCGCGCTGCCTCAGCTGACACCAGAGTGGGGGAGAGGAGTTTGGGCGTGAGGGGGATTCTTTTATTGTTTGGGTGGGTTGTTTTTGCTCCTAAATCCGTTCAACATTAAGCTTTAGCTGAAGCCTTTGAACACACATCAGAAGAAGAAGAGGAAGAAGAAGAGGAGGACACAATTCCCCAAACAGGAGCTCTGGAAGAAGGAACAGAGTTCCAGCGTATTAAAGACGTGTGTAAACAGCAGCCGTGTCGCAGGGAAGCGCTGCTCTTATCTCCAGTGTACAGTGTGCCACAGAGGTGTTACTGAAGTGTGCCGAAACGTTCATCCCACGATCCTTCAGTTCGTCTGAATCGACTGAGACACGGCGAGCCCTACGCTCCGGACACCGCCAGGCCTACGCTCCGGGCACCGCGAGCCCTACGCTCCAGACACCGCGAGCCCTACGCTCCGGATTCGACGGGCGCATACATGGACCGCCAGGCCGTTTATGCCTGTCTCCTCCCCCAAGCAAAGTCGTTGCCTTGTGAAGTCGTTCGTGAGTCAGTTTTAGCAGAGATTAGATATGCGCAGTGAATGATCACAATGGCACACAGCTCACTCTCTCCCTTTAACCAGATTTCACTGCCAAATATCGGCAGGGAGGCGCTTGCAATGCATGCTGGGACAGAGGTTACCTGAAAAACACATCACAGAGCCGTCATACACCTGAAAAACACATCACAGAGCCGTCATACACCTGAAAAACACATCACAGAGCCGTCATACACCTGGCAAAACACAGAGCCGTCATACACCTGAAAAACACATCACAGAGCCGTCATACACCTGAAAAACACATCACAGAGCCGTCATACACCTGAAAAACACATCACAGAGCCGTCATACACCTGGCAAAACACTGTCTACAACCTGTCACGACAGCATTATGGTTTATGATGAACTCATGTCCTGACACACTCATAATCTATGTGTGTTTGGAAACACGTGTGAAGACATACACAGAAGATGTTTCTGATTAAAACGCTTTATTATTCATGGGAAGTCATTTTAAACAGTTAGACCCCATCTTAACAACAAATATTTATCAATGCAATTATGAGATTAAGGGTTGAGGAGAGGGTGAGGTTTAATGGTGCGAGGGTGAGGGAGAGGTTTATAGGTGAGAAAGTGAGCGTTAAAGGTGAGAGGGTGAGGGAGAGGTTTATAGGTGAGACAGTGAGCGTTAAAGGTGAGAGGGTGAGGGTTATAGGTGAGAAGATGAGGGTTAAAGGTGAGAGGGTGAGGGAGAGGTTTATAGGTGAGACAGTGAGCGTTAAAGGTGAGAGGGTGAGGATAATAGGTGAGAAGGTGAGGGTTAAAGGTGAGAGGGTGAGGGAGAGGTTTATAGGTGAGGGGGTGAGGGTTATAGGTGAGAAGGTGAGGGTTATGGGTGAGACGGTGAGCGTTAAAGGTGAGAGGGTGAGGGTTATGGGTGAGACGGTGAGCGTTAAAGGTGAGAGGGTGAGGGTTAAAGGTGAGAGTGTGAGGGTTATGGGTGAGACGGTGAGCGTTAAAGGTGAGATGGTGAGGGTTAAAGGTGAGAGGGTGAGGGTTATAGGTGAGAGGGTGAGGGTTATAGGTGAGAGGGTGAGGGTTAAAGGTGAGAGGGTGAGGGTTAAAGGTGAGAGGGTGAGGGTTATAGGTGAGAGGGTGAGGGTTATGGGTGAGAGGGTTAGGGTTATGGGTGAAACAGTGAGGGTTAAAGGTGAGAGGGTAAGGGTTATGGGTGAAACAGTGAGGGTTAAACCCATCTGGCTGAGTGTCAGTGACGCTGTGCTAAAGCGGGGAATGAGCTGATTAAAATGTCACTTCCTGCTGAATCCTCAGCGTGACGCACTGAAAACATCCTGCCGCACCGTCTAAAGGACACGAGGGCTCCAGACTATCTGTCAGAACTGGATTAACACTCCTCTTCCTCACTAAGCACTTCCTGCCACATCACAGACAAGCGTCACACAGCCTGAAAAGAGGGAAGAGCACACACACACACACACACACACACACACACACACACACACACACTCACACACACACACACACACACACACACACACACACACACACACACACACACACACACACACACACCACACATCACACACACACACACACACACACACACACACACACACACACACACACACACACACACACACACACACACACACACACACACACACACTCACACACACACACACACACTCACACACACACACACACACTCACACACACACACACACACACACACACACACACACACACACACACACACACACTCACACACACACACACACACACACACACTCACACACACACACACACACATATACATACACACACACACACACACACACTCACACACACACACACACACTCTCACACACACACACACACACACACACTCACACACACACACACACTCACACACTCTCACACACACACACACACACACTCACACACACACACACACACACACACACACTCTCACACACACACACACACACACACACACACACACTCTCACACACACACACACACACTCACACACACACACAAACATGCATGCAGACGCACGCACATACACACAGAACCATTTCACATTTCTATACCTTCAGCCACTGCTCTTATCTCACAAAAATACAGTATTCTTTTAGTGTATGGCAAAATATGTTTGTTGCAAAACACACTAAACATTATTGGTTCCCTATGCTGGTCAGTAAGTAAGTGTCAGTAATGTGGGTTGAAAGAAGGAAGCTGTGGGAAGCTCAGTCTGAGGCTCGTTTCCACTGACAGCCCCAATCAGTGCTGCAGGAGAGATACGTCATGCCATCTCCTGGGGTCAAAGGTCATTCAGGCCCATGCAAGGGAGCCTTTCAGAGTGAATTCAGCAGACGAGCAGCAGTGGCAGCATGATCTACAGTCCAGTCCTGTCAACCTTCTAAGAGAAGGAGCCTGTTTTCTCTGGAAATCTAGTGAGATCGCTTTTCTCAGAGCTCAAATCCCGGAGTGCAGGCATACTTTGCACACAAAAAACACTGAAAAAAGAAAGCGGGTTTTGTGAAGATCTTTAATGTGTTCGTTTTCTGCGGCGCTTGTAATTAATCAACAAGCTGTTTGTGATTTCAAGTGTTAAAACTCTGGGTGCTTCTTCATTTGGCCGCCTACCAAGAACACACTAATGAAGTGCTTTAAATATGAGTCGACACATCGTGCTCAGTGTGAGCGGTGTCTGTCAGCCATTAGAGGGGGAATTACCAGGGAAACCACCAGGATCCGCCTGTGAAATCACTTCCTGATTTGCTGGCCCCAAGGCTGCAAGGATGCCCCACATGACTAGAGACAGATTTGTGAGCACACGCAGTGTTACTTTGACTAATGAAACGGCTGCGTTGTGCACACGCTCAGTTGCGTTCAGCATTCTCTGACACGAGCACGCCAGCCTGCTCTGAAGAGAAGCCCAAGAGCTGCTTTCGCTCTGGGAATCAGAGTTAAGGAACGGAAATGGTGATTAAAGCCAAACCTTTACTACGGAGGAACCAGAGACTTGTAAAGCATCCAGTGAGGGAAATAAACAAAACGAGGGTTAACACAGCACACTGCTCAGTGTTAATGAACAATTTACATGAGTCAAATCTGACTCCCATGCACTCTCTCAGTGTAAAACGTACTCCATCAGAGTTGATTTAACCATGAACATTGTGCTCCATTAATCCCGGCTTTCCGGAGCTTTCTCTGGGAATCTGAAATGTCAGAAGCGTTCAGTTATGTCAGTTATGTCAGTTATGTCAGTTATGTCAGTTATGTCAGTTATGTCAGTTATGTCAGTTATGTCAGTTATGTCAGTTATGCCGCTGTGTGAGTCGAGCACCCACAGGAAGCTTATGTCTGTCAGGGTGCGGATGGGAAAGTGGCGACTTTAATGAACCGCAAAAATGATCCCTGTGCACTCCCAACCACTTATCACACTGATCCCCAACATTCACCACACTGATCCCCAACATCCAGCACACTGATCACCAACATTCAGCACACTGATCCCCAACATCCAGCACACTGATCCCCAACATTCACCACACTGATCCCCAACATCCAGCACACTGATCCCCAACATCCAGCACACTGATCCCCAACATCCAGCACACTGATCCCCAACATTCAACACACTGATCCCCAACATCCAGCACACTGATCCCCAACATCCAGAACACTGATCCCCAACATTCAACATACTGATCCCCAACATCCAGCACACTGATCCCCAACATCCAGCACACTGATCCCCAACATCCAGCACACTGATCCCCAACATTCAACACACTGATCCCCAACATCCAGCACACTGATCCCCAACATTCACCACACTGATCCCCAACATCCAGCACACTGATCCCCAACATCCAGCACACTGATCCCCAACATTCACCACACTGATCCCCAACATCCAGCACACTGATCCCCAACATCCACCACACTAATCCTCAACATCCAGCACACTGATCCCCAACATGCAGCACACTGATCCCCAACATCCCCAACATTCAGCCGATTCTGTGCCGATGCTGGGCCGCCGCTGGGCCGATATGGGGCTGCTGTGTGCTCGCTGGCTAAGAGGAGAACCTGGGCTGCTGCTCTTCCCCAATCAGAGAAAGCCTGAGAGCAGCAGGGTGATTATCTCCCCCCGCACCCCGGTGATTTAAAGTACCCCCCCCCCCCCACCATCACCACCCCCCGCCCACTCATCAGTGCAGTGGGTTTACAGACCCCCATAAGTCAAAGCTCAGAGATCACTGCTGTCCACACTTCCTCCACTCTACGACATTTCCATTTAGATTTTGTCAAGATACACGTGACACATTATGTGTATTGTTTCAAAAAAGACTTGGATAAGGTTTTTCTTTGTTTTTTTCCAATAACTCCAACTCCCCCACCCCCGCCCCCCCCCCCCCCCCATCACACCTCCTACCATCCCCCCGACCCCCACCCCAAGTGTTCGCTCCTCATTTTCAAAGAGAGAAAGTGAGAGAGATAAGATCAGACATCACACTACAACCAAATTGGGAATGTGACCATCACTCCCCCCTTAATGAGGGTCTCCCAGTGCTGATGCGGTCCTGGGCCTGTGATGTCTTTCAGGGCCATTTCTCAGAGAGGGACACTGCAGCCGGAATATCTGCGGCTATGATAATTGCCTAATCTAAAAGGCTAGCACATTGCTAATTAAACTGCTGAAACATAGCCTAGCCACAAATGAAAATGCAGCTGAAGAACTGAAGCGGTTAAAGTCCCTCTCCCCAAAGCCCTCTGCTTACTTTGTAAAAAGTGCATCCACTCCACACCAGGCTTTTTCAAAGACTCCGCTCCTTTACTGTAGTCCTGCTGTTTGTTTTTGATGTTTGACTCAGAGCAAAATGCAGTTAACATTGTTCCTTTTAGCATTGTTTTGAGGGCATGTGTTTACTTGTGGTTAGATTTGTTATCAATGGCTATCAATGAATGCCTTTTTGCTTTGATTGAAATGTTGAAATTTAGTAGTCCTTCAGTATGATGCAGATGGATGGAATTGTATGAGCCCCTCTATCTCAATAATATACACACCCTCAAAGAACAGAAGAAAGCCAAATGTGTCTTATAAAGAGCACAGCTTGTGTCTAATGAACACTGCACATTTATAATACATGCAATGCCATGGAACATTGAAAATTGCTACAAACGTTGTAGCAAGGTAAGGGATAAAAAGTGAGAAGTCTACTCAAACAAAAAATGAAAATGCAGTTCATCCCCAGCAAACTGGTTTGATGCGGAGGGGAGGAACAGAGAGGCATACAGGACCTTGGACAGCAGCTGTTCCTGCTCCCTCCCACAGCCATGGAGGTCTACAGAACCTTGGACAGCAATTATTCCTGTTCCTTCCCAAAGCCAGAGAGGCCTACAGGACCCTGGACAGCAGCTGTTCCTGTTCCCTCCCACAGCCAGGGAGGTCTACAGAACCTTGGACAGCAATTATTCCTGTTCCTTCCCAAAGCCAGGGAGGCCTACAGGCACAGCAGCTGTGCCTGTTTTGTAACTTAGTCACAGTGTCATTGTGGTAATTAAATGTGCCTCCCATCTAGCGTGATATTAACACATGGCGTGGGTAATTAAGCACATTATTATAGAGCCAAAATGGAGGATTGCACAGCGTTGACATCAGCATCATCAGAAACTCTTCCATTTGAGATGAGATGAGAAATTCTGAAACAATCGCTACTTTTAATGAACTGAGGACTTTCACTTTGATTCTCTTTTGCTTTTTTACACAATCTTTGAACTGACTTGTATTTGCTTTCATAATTATTGTTAACTTTTCAGCACCCAGGGACAACTCAAGTGTCACGAGCGTTTTATATTGTGCATATTGCAAAAAATTTGGCACAACACACTTTGCAGCAGAGCCCAGCTAAAACCTGCACAGAAACGAGCCTTGGGGAACAGGGGGGGGGGGGGGGACAGAGAAAGACTCCCTGAGTGACAAGATGGGAGACCCTTGGGTGGAGCCAGATCCAGACTGATGATGAAGGTGACTGATTGAACAGGTAAATGCCATCTGGAGCCTCCTCACGTTGCTGTAGTCAGCAAAAAGGACGTTTTCCCCCATGCCGCGAATCTCGGTTTCCCTGTCAATGCAAAGTGCCAAGACTTTCCTGGTGAAATGGCAGCTCTCGTTCCTCCACACGGCCTCCGGTACTCTCAAAAGCAGACAGAGATAAGCCTCAGGGGCACGTCCAAAAGAACAGAGAAGAGCCAATCACACGTGAGATCAGCAGGGGGCCCTGGAAGCTGAACATGATGTCATTGTCCTCGCCCAGGTCCAGGAGAGCTCCTGATAGAAGGACAGCACATCTCCTGAAGGTCCTCGGAGGCCAGGACTGAAGGATTCTTCTTCTGCTCCTGCTTGTCTGTGTAAGGAGAGGTCTGAGCAGCAGGAAGAAGGGCTGCTCGGCTGGCTCTAAGAGTCGCTACAGCGTTACTCAGCGTAAAGAGTTCAGCCATCACTCTACCTGTGCTTATAGTGTTCAGGGAGTTCAGCCATCGCTCTACCTGTGCTTACAGTGTTCAGGGAGTTCAGCTATCGCTCTACCTGTGCTTATAGTGTTCAGGGAGTTCAGCCATCGCTCTACCTGTGCTTATAGTGTTCAGGGAGTTCAGCCATCGCTCTACCTGTGCTTACAGTGTTCAGGAAGTTCAGCCATCGCTCTACCTGTGCTTATAGTGTTCAGGGAGTTCAGCCATCGCTCTACCTGTGCTTACAGTGTTCAGGGAGTTCAGCCATCGCTCTACCTGTGCTTATAGTGTTCAGGGAGTTCAGCCATCGCTCTACCTGTGCTTACAGTGTTCAGGGAGTTCAGCCATCGCTTCTGGCTGCAGATTCTTAGTGAGACTTTATTTTCTGCTGAACTCACCCTGGCAGCAGCGGTATGATCTTGCTCATGTGTGAGAGCGGTTTTTTTTCCTGGTGATGAAGAAGCGTGTGTGGTGCTGGGTGGAGGGGTGACCTTCAGCACCTCTCTCTCCAGACTCTCCTGTCTCCTCGCACCCTATTCAGCAGCATCCAGCTCTTCATCGGCAGGGTGAGGAATGGCTCTACAGAGGGTTCATCAGCCTGGCTGCCCCTGCAGTCCCCCACCACCCCGCTCCACCAGGAAGGGTTCAGAGCTCAGAGTCTCTCTGCCAGGAAGGGTTCAGAGCTCAGAGTCTCTCTGCCAGGAAGGATTCAGAGCTCAGAGTCTCTCTGCCAGGAAGGATTCAGAGCTCAGAGTCTCTCTGCCAGGAAGGGTTCAGAGCTCAGAGTCTCTCCGCCAGGAAGGGTTCAGAGCTCAGAGTCTCTCTGCCAGGAAGGGTTCGGTGCTCTGAGGAAAGGTGCTCGGAGCTGAGAGTCCATCTGTGAACCACATATACCCATCTGCCTCACTCTCAGTACCCTGTACAAACAGCCCACCCCCCTAATCATCTGGATCCCCACGTACCCTAACATCCAAACCCCCCCACACCCCTCGCTCCTTATGTTTCTGTCTCTCTCTCTTTGTTCTGCTCACATAATCATTGTGCATAACTCCAGACCCAGAGTCCTGCAAATAAGAATTATTCCCCTGGCAGCTCATCTGTGGCCCCCCCGCCCCCCCCAAATTAACCCCCAGCAGCCGTGGGCGCAGGGCCGGCCGCCAGGTGACAGGTGTTAATGAGAATGGCCCTCACCTGAGGCTGAGGAAACATCAGACGCGCCGAGCATGCTAACGCCACCGCCATCAAGCCTCCTCCCCCTCCTCCCCCTCCTCCTCCTCCACCAGCCTCCGAAAAATTTAAATATCAGCCAATCCACAGCACTCACACTCAAACAGGCCCGGTTCTGATCCAGCTCTATCACACAGGACTGGTTCTGATCCAGCTCTATCACACAGGCTCGGTTCTGATCCAGCTCTATCACACAGGACCGGTTCAGATCCAGCTCTATCACACAGGCCCGGTTCTGATCCAGCTCTATCACACAGGACTGGTTCTGATCCAGCTCTATCACACAGGACTGGTTCTGATCCAGTTATATCACACAGGACCAGTTCTGATCCAGCTCTATCACACAGGCCCGGTTCTGATCCAGCTCTATCACACAGGACCGGTTCTGATCCAGCTCTATCACACAGGCTCGGTTCTGATCCAGCTCTATCACACAGGCCCGGTTCTGATCCAGCTCTATCACACAGGCCCGGTCCTGATCCAGCTCTATCACACAGGCCCGGTTCTGATCCAGCTCTATCACACAGGCCCGGTTCTGATCCAGCTCTATCACACAGGCCCGGTTCTGATCCAGCTCTATCACACAGGCCCGGTTCTGATCCAGTTATATCACACAGGGCCAGTTCTGATCCAGCTCTATCACACAGGCCCGGTTCTGATCCAGCTCTATCACACAGGCCCGGTTCTGATCCAGTTATATCACACAGGACTGGTTCTGATCCAGCTCTATCACACAGGACTGGTTCTGATCCAGCTCTATCACACAGGCTCGGTTCTGATCCAGTTATATCGCACAGGGTCGGTTCTGATCCAGCTCTATCACACAGGACCGGTTCTGATCCAGCTCTATCACACAGGCCCGGTTCTGATCCAGCTCTATCACACAGGACCGGTTCTGATCCAGCTCAATCACACAGGCCCGGTTCTGATCCAGTTATATCACACAGGGCCGGTTCTGATCCAGCTCTATCACAAGGGACTGGTTCTGATCCAGTTCTATCACACAGGCCCGGTTCTGATCCAGTTATATCACACAGGGCCAGTTCTGATCCAACTCTATCACACAGGCCCGGTTCTGATCCAGTTATATCACACAGGACTGGTTCTGATCCAGCTCTATCACACAGGACTGGTTCTGATCCAGCTCTATCACACAGGCTCGGTTCTGATCCAGTTATATCGCACAGGGTCGGTTCTGATCCAGCTCTATCACACAGGACCGGTTCTGATCCAGCTCTATCACACAGGCCCGGTTCTGATCCAGCTCTATCACACAGGACTGGTTCTGATCCAGCTCAATCACACAGGCCCGGTTCTGATCCAGTTATATCACACAGGGCCGGTTCTGATCCAGCTCTATCACAAAGGACCGGTTCTGATCCAGTTCTATCACACAGGCCCGGTTCTGATCCAGTTATATCACACAGGCCCGGTTCTGATCCAGCTCTATCACACAGGCCCGGTTCTGATCCAGTTATATCACACAGGACTGGTTCTGATCCAGCTCTATCACACAGGCCCGGTTCTGATCCAGCTCTATCACACAGGCCCGGTTCTGATCCAGCTCTATCACACAGGCCCGGTTCTGATCCAGCTCTATCACACAGGACTGGTTGTGATCCAGCTCTATCACACAGGACTGGTTCTGATCCAGCTCTATCACACAGGCCCGGTTCTGATCCAGCTCTATCACACAGGCCAGGGTTCTGATCCAGCTCTATCACACAGGCCAGGGTTCTGATCTAGCTCTCTGTCTTATGTAAATAAAAGGCTGTAAGTTAGAGTAAGTTATTATTTCTTCACAAAGTTGACACTGATGATAAACAAAGCATTTGTTAAACAATGGTACTGCCTTTATTTAAATTTGAATTTAAGTTGAATTTAATACTAAGAGTAAAAATATTTATATATCTAAGAGTGAAAGCTGAGGACTACAATGGGAGAGACATTCATTTTAATTTCAGATACCCTGACATTCAAAGGTCCACCAGTCACTCTGCCTCTCTCTTTTGAAACCTTTCAGCATCAAAATGGCATCCAGTAGAGACTTTCTCTTTGTGCTGTTGGCTAAGTTAATGAATGCATCCATTTTGTTTCCTTTATTTACAATGTTCAAAAGCAACCCTGAGGTTGAGATCACATTAGCATAGCAAACAAGCCGTCAGAAGGGCCAGCGAGAGACTCTTTGAACACAACAAGCCGTCAGCTATGCTAACAAGGGTCTGAAGATGGGGAGAGGAATTACACTTCAAATGTTTTGCATTTTTTGAAAATATATTCACACTTTTATCCATAAACATGAACATGGACATGAGTGAGATTATTTCCACCTCCCTCTGGGCTATGTGTGTGTGTATGTGTGTATGTATGTGTGTGTGTGTGTATGTGAGTGTGAGTGTGCGTGTGTGTGTGTGTGGATGTGATTGTGAGTGTGTGTGTGTGTGTGTGTGTGTATTTGTGTGTGTGTATGTGTGTGTTATGCCCTCATTAGGATTAACAGGATAAACTCTGTTAGTGGTCAGTATGTATGTGGATGACTGATTGATGCTGACAGTAATGATGTGGCTGTGTGTTGATTGGGTTAAACTGATGACATCACAGAGAGGGCTTTCTAGCTGTTTAATGTCTCTCTGATGGGGCCATGTTGGAGTGGAAAGGCTACGGTTCACGAGCATCCATGACACCGGCACAGAACTAATGAACGCCGTCGTTTTGGCGTGACTTTCTGTTCTGTAAAACACGATGTTTATACAATTGGAGTTTAATTGAGCAGTGAAGTCAGGTAATGCTGGTTTTATGTAATGGCTGTTAGAACTCCACTGATCCAAAGGGCACGCCTCTCTCCATTTGAGGTAGTTTTACAGTCTTTCTCTGTTTTTCTGTCTACAGTAGAAAAAAAAGCTGAGACGCTTGAAGTCGATTAAAAGACTGTTCAGCTTCAGAAAAAATACGATGCCAGAGAGTGCTCCAGTATTGCAGAACATCCCATAATGAAAGAAGTGGCAAAATTATTGCAAATACAGGAGTGTTTTAGCACAAAGGAGTTCTGGCCATTCTGCTATGGTGTTCCAACACAGAAGGGGTCTGGAGGTTCTGCTATGGTGTTCCAACACAGAAGGGTGGTTCTAGTGGTTGTGTAATGGTGTGATAAACGTGTCTACAGGGGCCATCGTGAAGAAAATTACCCATAATCATGGGCTGGCATAAGTAGCACACAAGTACACATCAGCGGTTAAAGATTAAAATACACAGCAATTTTATGTCAAAGCGATGCAAATGCCTTCCTATTTTTATGTATGCATTCCGTTAGGACATCAAATTGCCGTGCATTTAAACCTTTTTCCATTAATGTGTCCTTGTGTACCACTTATGTCAGCCCCTACCCATAATGCAGTGCAACGGCAGTCGCTCCGAGTTCTAAAGGAGCTGAACAAAGGAGACCAGGCGACGGACCCCAGCAGAGCTTTCAGGTGAGGACCGGACCGAGAGCAGAGCCCTCACAGTGTGAGACGACAGAGGACTTACAGTGAGACCGGACAGAGCAGAGCCCCTTACAGTGTAGGAGGACGGGCAGCCGGTCCGAGAGCAGAGCCCCTTACAGTGTGAGGACCGGACCGAGAGCAGAGCCCCTTACAGTGTGAGGACCGGACCGAGAGCAGAGCCCCTTACAGTGTGAGGACCGGACCGAGAGCAGAGCCCCTTACAGTGTGAGGACCGGACCGAGAGCAGAGCCCCTTACAGTGTGAGGGCAGAGCCACGTCGGGGAGACCCATGTAGACGAGCAGAGCCCCTTACAGTGTGAGGACCGGACCGAGAGCAGAGCCCCTCCCTACAGTGTCACGGGAGGCCCATGAGACGGCGAGGCAGAGCCCTCATTGAGAGCAGTTCGTGGACGGACCAGCGACCTAGAGGAGGACGACGAGGCAGCCCCTTACAGTGTGAGGACCGGACCGAGAGCAGAGACCCTTACAGTGTGAGGACCGGACCGAGAGCAGAGCCCCTTACTGAGACGGAGAGCCCTACGTGTGGACCGGACGAGCAGGCCTACAGTGTAGACCGGACGAGCAGAGCCCCTTACAGTGTGAGGACCGGACCGAGAGCGGAGCCTTACAGTGTGAGACCACGGACAGACCTTACAGTGTGGACGAACGGAGAGCTTACAGTGGAGGACGACCGACAACCCTTACAGTGTGGGACGAAGGACCCTTACAGGTGGACGGACCGAGAGAGAGCCTTACAGGTAGCGAGTGTAGAGACGAGGGCTTGAGCACACCCTACTGTGAGCCCATTATTAGATTGAGCAAGCCCCTTCGTTACGACGCAGAGCTACATGACACACCTACAAGAGACGTCCTTTCCGTAGTAGCTCTGATAAAAAAGGGGTTGCTTCTGATGACTGAGCAGAGAAGGTGGAGCATAAAGAGAGAGTGCAGTGGGAGGGAGGAGAAGAAAGAGGAGAGGAGAGAGGGAGAGAGAGAGGGACAGGGAGAGAGAGTGTGAGAGTATCATAGAGAGTGGGAAGGAGAGAGAGAGAAATAAATAAATAAAACTCTGTTCCCCACCTTCCTCTCTGCGGGGTCTGCAGGTTGTTCTCTCCTCTCCCGTGTGAGAATGATGGAGGGAGGAGGGGATGAGTGAAAGAACAAAAGCACTTTTCTGCACGGCCTTTGCAGCCCAATCACACTCCAATACACTGGACCTGTTCTCAGTTTTCTCTCCCTTTTCCATTGCCTTTATTTATTTATCCATTTACTTTTGATTTACAGAACCCCCCCAGCCCACCCCCCCACACTCTGCACCCCGCCAGCTGGGGTCCTTGTTCCATTTCAGGAAAACTATTAGAAGATAAAGTGCAGAATGATCGTATTGCTTTCCACTGCTTTAGAGAAATATGCACCTGCTGACTGGAAGAAAATCATCTCCTTACTCAACAGGATCTTCTAATTACAGAGCAGGAAACAGCCTGCCAGTCACTCTTAAAGACGACAAGCGGGTGGCTGGTGTCAGAGATGAAAAAAGAGTCTTTAGACGGATTAAACGGTTCCCTCTCACTGTACCTCCCTGTAAACCTGCTGCTGGGACAACAGTGAACACTGATTTCACACATCTGAGCGTGCTCACACAGAGCACAGTTATCCTGACCCTGCTCACACAGAGCACAGTTATCCTGAACCCGCTCACACAGAGCACAGTTATCCTGACCCCGCTCACACAGAGCACAGTTATCCTGACCCTGCTCACACAGAGCACAGTTATCCTGACCCCGCTCACACAGAGCACAGTTATCCTGACCCTGCTCACACAGAGCACAGTTATCCTGAACCCGCTCACACAGAGCACAGTTATCCTGAACCCGCTCACACAGAGCACAGTTATCCTGACCCTGCAGAGCACGATTATTCTCAGAGAATGCTGGGACAAACAGCTCCTTGCTCTGAGTGCTGTGATTGGCAGGTGTTTGTTCTGAGTGCTATGATTGACAGGTGTTTGATCTGAGTGCAGTGATGGACAGCTGTTCTGGGAGTCCTTTTGTTCTGTGTTTTTCTGCGACAGCATGTGATGTGTTCCCATCCCCAGTATCCACGCTGTCATCTCTCTTTTTTATTTTTTGTTTTTTGGTATTGACGGTGTGAGCGGCAGATCTCTCTTCAGGGTAAACACAAACAGCTTGTTCGCTCTAACAGCTCTCCGGCTCCTGCTGAGGCTGAGCTGGGGCTCGTGTGCTGCTGGGTCGTGAAGCTCACATCTCCAGTCACAGCCATGATGCTGACAGCACAGAACAGAGTCACTGGAGACTCCCTGAATCACAGCTGGGTCACTGAACTAAAGAGAAAACATCAGAGATATGACACTCCCCTGCCGAGTGTGTGTGTGTCTGTGTGTCTGTGTGTCTTTGTCTGTGTGTGTGTGTGTCTGAGTCTGTGTGTGTGTCTGCGTGTGTGTGTCTGAGTCTGTGTGTATGTGTGTGTGTGTGTGTGTGTGTGTGTGTGTCTGTGTGTCTGTGTGTCTTTGTCTGTGTGTGTGTGTCTGAGTCAGTGTGTGTGTCTGTGTGTGTGTGTCTGAGTCTGTGTGTATGTGTGTGTGTGTGTGTGTGTCTGTGTGTCTGTGTGTCTGTGTCTGTGTGTGTGTGTGTGTCTGAGTCTGTGTGTGTGTCTGTGTGTGTGTGTCTGAGTCTGTGTGTATGTGTGTGTGTGTGTGTGTGTGTGTCTGTGTGTCTGTGTGTCTTTGTCTGTGTGTGTGTGTCTGAGTCTGTGTGTGTGTGTGTGTGTGTCTGAGTCTGTGTGTGTGTCTGTGTGTGTGTGTGTGTGTGTCTGTGTGTGTCTGTGTGTGTGTGTGTGTGTGTGTGTCTGTGTGTCTGTATGTGTCTGTGTCTGAGTCTGTGTGTGTGTGTCTGTGTGTGTCTGTATGTGTCTGTGTCTGAGTCTGTGTGTGTGTCTGTGTGTGTCTGTGTGTGCATGTGTGTATGTGTGTGTGTGTGTGTCTGAGTCTGTGTGTGTGTGTGCGTGTGTGTCTGAGTCTGTGTGTGTGTGTGTGTGTGTGTGTCTGAGTCTGTGTGTGTGTCTGTGTGGTCTGTATGTGTCTGTGTCTGGTTGTGTGTGTGTTGTGTGTGTTGTGTGTGTGCTGTGTGTGTGTGTGTGTGTGTGGTCTGTGTGTTGTGTGTGCGTGTGTCTGAGTCTGTGTGTGTGTGTGTGTGTTGTGTGTGAGTGTGTGTGTGTGTTGAGTCTGTGTGTGTGTGTGTGTGTGTGTGTGTGTGTGTGCGTGTGTGTCTGAGTCTGTGTGTGTGTGTGTGTGTGTGTGTGCGTGTCTGTGTGCACTTGAAGCTCAGGTGCTGAAGCTCAATCACAAACCAATAAATCCCGGGAGGTAAATGCAGCCGCCACAGAACAATCTAATCAGGGCTGCACCACGCGACCTTCGACCCCGTGTTCATCACTCTTAAATCCCGACTCTGTCATCTTCATTTTCATTTACACACTCACTCCATTTTCCTCCTCCGAGCGGGGGCACATATCACCGCTGCATGACGACGGCACCGTCGTCCCCCACCCCCACCCCCCCCACCCCCCATGCCCCGCGGTTCCGGCACAGGCGTGGCTCACAGATGGTTCCGGAGGACTGGAGCGTGCGGAACCGTGGGTCCCTGTATCCTTAAAATAATCACGATAAAACAAAACGTCTTATCTGCGGAACATCGGTGCCTCCCATGCTGAGCCAGAGCTTTGCAGCGAGTCACACAATGGCGTGGTGGGGGGTGCGGGGTGCGGGGTGGGGGCGGGGGGATTAATTAGACTGTGTGGGATTCGCCTGCGACGGCGGACCTCCAAATCACCAGCTGATTTACAGCCCAATTACGCGCCGGGCCGCCAACTTCAGCACTTTGGGAACGCGACAACTCCGGAGTTACTGATGCAGCAAACGCCCTCCTTACAACAGGCCCCAGCCTGCTCCCCCTGTCTGCGGGAGGGCCCCCAGCCTGCTCCCCTGTCTGTGGGAGGGCCCCCACCCTGCTCCCCCTGTCTGTGGAAGGCCCCAATGCCTGCTCCCCCGGTCTGTGGGAGGGCCCCAAAGCCTGCTCCCCCTGTCTGTGGGAGGGCCCCCACCCTGCTCCCCCTGTCTGTGGGAGGGCCCCAAAGCCTGCTCCCCCTGTCTGTGGGAGGGCCCCCACCCTGCTCCCCCTGTCTGTGGGAGGGCCCCCAGCCTGCTCCCCCTGTCTGTGGGAGGGCCCCAAAGCCTGCTCCCCCTGTCTGTGGGAGGGTCCCCAGCCTGCTCCCCCTGTCTGTGGGAGGGCCCCCAGCCTGCTCCCCCTGTCTGTGGGAGGGCCCCAAAGCCTGCTCCCCCTGTCTGTGGGAGGGTCCCCAGCCTGCTCCCCCTGTCTGTGGGAGGGCCCCCAGCCTGGATCGTATGAGAGCGAGGGGCTCCTTAGCAACCCGCGACGCCTCGTTCTGGGCCATAGCGCTGAGCGCTGACGCTTCTGATATTCCAGACGGGCAGCGACAGCGAGCGCTGAGAGGCTTTACATTCGGACCGCACCCCTGAGCGCTGAGAGGCTTCACATTCGGACCGCACCCCTGAGCGCTGAGAGGCTTTACGTTCGGACCGCACCCCTGAGCGCTGAGAGGCTTAATGTTCGGACCGCACCCCTGAGCGCTGAGAGGCTTAATGTTCGGACCGCACCCCTGAGCGCTGAGAGGCTTTACGTTCGGACCGCACCCCTGAGCGCTGAGAGGCTTTACATTCGGACCGCACCCCTGGGCGCTGAGAGGCTTAATGTTCGGACCGCACCCCTGAGCGCTGAGAGGCTTTACGCTCGGACCGCACCCCTGAGCGCTGAGAGGCTTTACGCTCGGACCGCACCCCTGAGCGCTGAGAGGCAAGATGAAGACCGTCATAAAGGGAGCCGCCATCAGCCTGCTAAGAACACGCAACGAATGGCCTGCGTTAGAGCTCTATGCCCTCAGCACAGGCACTGGGGTCCAAGAGCTCTATGTCCTCAGCACAGGCACTGGGGTCCAAGAGCTCTATGTCCTCAGCACAGGCACTGGGGTCCAAGATCTCTATGCCCTCAGCACAGGCACTGGGCCCCAAGAGCTCTATGCCCTCAGCACAGGCACTGGGGTCCAAGAGCTCGATGTCCTCAGCACAGGCACTGGGGTCCAAGAGCTCTATGCCCTCAGCACACGCACTGGGGTCCAAGATCTCTATGCCCTCAGCACAGGCACTGGGGCCCAAGATCTCTATGCCCTCAGCACAGGCACTGGGGTCCAAGAGCTCGATGTCCTCAGCACAGGCACTGGGGTCCAAGATCTCAATGCCCTCAGCACAGGGACTGGTGTCCAAGCTGAGAGTGTGTAGAGCTCGATGTCCTCAGCACAGGGACTGGGGTCCAAGAGCTCGATGTCCTCAGCACAGGGACGAGGGTCCAAGAGCTCGATGTCCTCAGCACAGGGACTGGGGTCCAAGCTGAGAGTGTGGAGGTTATAATCATGAGTAAGTGGGAAATCTGGTTAGGGGTTAAGGTTGTCGGTAGAGGTCACAAAACGGCACATCCCAACTTTTGAGTAGCCATGACAACGGCGGCCATGTGCAAGTCCATTTGAGCGTCGCTGTCGATAAGCCTGCTTCTTAATAACGCTGTAGTGCTTTTCATCGATTTCCTCGGATGACAAATCTGCACAATCTTCTTTTTTTTTTGTTGTGTGGATCTTCAGATAATATTATACAATAATTATCTAAGGTACAAAATGAAAAAAAAACCATTGCTATGACTCTATATTACTATGAGAACAAAACAAACTTTTGACCATTACATGCTGCGGACACAGGCGATTATTCTGAACAGGAAGAGTATATTGGTCCGCCATTATCAGTGCCTGGGGGCGTGGGGCTCGTCTCATGGAAACTGAGAGCTGAGGGGTGGATAAGCTTGGCTTGCAGTCGTAATAAATCGGAATTACACATTGTAATATAAAAATGCTATTTGAACCATTTATTTTATTTGAACTAGTAGGTCTTCCCAGCATGCCCAATATAGCCCACCCGTTTTAGCAACATCAGGAGTTCTGTCATTTGTAATATCAAACCCCACTGTTACCTAGAAACCATCCATCCGTGATGTCACCTGTGACTGAGCGGTGACACAAATCGCAGACGCTCCCAAATCTGGCTGTCACCCGCGCTCCCTGGGTGTTTAACCGCAGCAACTAAGACTCTGTAACGGCCATCACATGCAGCTCGAATGTTTGCAAAGCGGTGCCTGTTTCTACACACAGAACCGTGTTGATTCAGTCAGCGCCTTGATGGAAATTTGTCGATTGCACCCATGACTTTTGGGGGACACCACACAGTGCGTGAAAGTGCTGTGACGCCTGTGTTGGGGCTCAGGAATCTGAATGAAGAGAACTTGCGATGCGAAGAGCAGTTCTCACATTATGGATGTGTCTGGAAGCGCTGGCTTTGCTTCGGCTATTCCGGGGCCCTGTCTGACAACCCCGAGACAGCAGTCAGGAAGCGCACAGCTCTCAACCCTTAAAAAATAAGCTTATAAACGTGTGCCTTAGGTACACTGTTCCTGAACTAAACCCCAGGCAATGTACGCTACTCGAAGAGCACTTTCATGGTTTTAAAATACTTAAAGTGATCTAATCTATATCTTTTGAACAATTCATTATCTCATTCAGTGTATTTAGGCTCATTGTTATAAGGGTTAATCATTTCCTTATTAAAAGAATGCATTTAAAAATACAATGGCAAAATAATGTTGCTCTTGTGTTGAAGATGGTGGTTGTTTTAATGGGGAGATTGTGTGCATTCTGTAAGCTGGATGAGAATCTTTGTTCATTCAGTGATTCAGTGAGAGGCGGAAATGTTCTGGAATGAGTCTGAATGGGGGAGGAGCCTTGCCTGTGACAGAGGTACTCTGGCTATGCTCAGCTTGAATTGTGTTTGGTTTGTAAATGTGCCCTGTCTGTGAACCTTACCCTAACCCCAACCCTATGAACCAAACACAATTCCAGCTGCCGACCACACACTGTGCCCCCCCTCCACATCCCAAAGCCCCCTCACCTCACTCTCAAAACCCCCGCTCTCCACCCCCTAAGCCCCCCCCCCCCATGTCCCGCTAACTGTGGGCGCTCAGCCTGGCCCCACCATCGCACGCTCCTGAGAACACCTCTCGGCTCTGTTCCGCTTCAGCGGGGCTATTTGACAGAAACAAGAACGAGCGGCAAACAGATGAATGGAGTTGGGTGTCAGAGGGCTTTTGGGGGAGCGGGGGCCATGGGGGAGTGGGGGGGGGTGTAATTGGTTGTACCCCCTAAAAGCAGAATCCCAGAGATGCTCGTGCAGTTCTCTCGTGATCAGAATGGCGGGCCTGAGAGCCACAGAACTGCCATCGGGTCTTCAGCTTCAGTACGGGCCCGGATGAGGCTGCTGGGGACTCAGCCAGACGCTCGCTGGAACCTGCAGTGTCTGAAGACCAGACCGGCCTGTGGAATCCCTCTAAGTGTGTTAAACCAGGAGGAGAGCCAGAGAGCACCGGGGACCAGGAAGCTCTGGGGGGGCCAGGTAGGGGTAGGTGAGGTGGGGGGCAAGGAGGGAGGGAGGGAGGGAGGGAGGGAGGGGGGGTCCAAAATTGATGAGGAAAAGGTGAAGGAAAAAACACGCACCTTCATTACCACGGTGACAGCAGAAGCCATTTACTACCTCCGATTGGTCTGACAGATTCCAGTTTTTAATTACACCACGTGATTGGACGCCCGCGCTTCGGCTGATAATATTACCCTCAGCACACCTGATACAAATCATTACCTGTCACTGCAAACGGAACATTTAAAAAGGAAAAAAGAAGAAAGAGGCTGGTGGGGGCTGGTGGGGGGCGGTGGGGGCCGGTGGGGGCTGGTGGGGGCCGGTGGGGGCAGTGGGGGCTGGTGGGGGCCGGTGGGGGGCAGTGGGGGCTGGTGGGGCCGGTGGTCTGAGGTGGGGGCCGGTGGGGCTGGTGGGGGCCGGTGGGGGCTGGTGGGGGCCGGTGGGGGCGGTGGGGGCCGGTGGGGGCCGGTGGGGGCCGGTGGTCTGAGGTGGGGGCTGGTGGGGGCCGGTGGTCTGAGGTGGGGGCTGGTGGGGGCTGGTGGGGGCCGGTGGGGGCTGGTGGGGGCCGGTGGTCTGAGGTGGGGGCGGGCGATCGGAAAATTGATGGAGACAAGTGCGGGAGGAGATAGTTATAGGACAGGAGACAGCTTGCCAGGTGATTACTGCGAGCTTGGCTGTATGATTTAGGGGTTCTGCAAGACTATAATGTAACGTGGGGAATTCATCACGGGAAAGATATATGGTCATAACCAATTTACACTTTAACTCTCAATGATTTTCACTCTCCTTCATCCGAGAAAATATATTCCAGTACAATATCTCCACTGGAGCTTTATGGTTCTTGCTGACATTAATTATGTACATGCACTGTACCTGATTGTGTTCAGTTACTGAACGTGGAGATGAACGCGCGTGTGTGTGTGTGTGTGTGTGGGGGGGTGATTGTGAGTGTGTGAGTGTGTGATTGTGAGCGTGTGTGTGATTGTGAGTATCTGCGTGTGTGTGTATATGTGTGGTGTGTGTGTGTGTGTGTGTGTGTGTGGGGGTGATTGTGAGTGTGTGAGTGTGTGATTGTGAGCGTGTGTGTGATTGTGAGTGTCTGCGTGTGTGTGTATATGTGTGGTCTGTGTGTGTGTGTGTGTGTGTGTGTGGGGGTGATTGTGAGTGTGTGAGTGTGTGATTGTGAGCGTGTGTGTGATTGTGAGTGTCTGCGTGTGTGTGTATATGTGTGTGTGTGTGTGTGTGTGTGTGTGTGTGTGCATGCATGTGTGTTTGTTTATGTTTGTGTATGTTATTAGCAGAGTTATTAGTTCAGTGTGGTCTTTAATCCAGTAGCTGGATTAATCCATGAGGGTTTATTCTTTTATTTGTGTGTCAGTTCAGGAATGAGCGATCGAGCCCGATCTGGTGCTTTTGCTGTTATTAATGGAGGAAACAGGAAGTTCCCTGACCAGCTGTACACTTTAATCACCTCGGCTGCCTTTTCGTTTGGATGATCAGGAGATTTATTTTTCCATAAAATTCTGCAAAACCTTCAGTAAGGTTTGCGGTTTCCTGTCTGTGGTTGAAAGAGCGAGGAGTTCGATAAACTTTGTTACAGGCTTATATTGTGCTTTCAAGTGTGTATCGACACTATTTTGGGATTTTGTATTTAAACAAAACCTAAGTAAGCATCATAAGCACCTTACTACTTTCTCCGGATTACTCGCCAAAGTAAATTGTAAACCAAACGACGCGAACAACTGAAGAAAATACGGTAAGAGCGCATCATGACTTCCATTCCCTGCATTGTTTGCTGCATGGTTAGTCTTAGCTCTGCTGCTAATTTTACTAGTAATGGTACCTGTTCTAAGTGTCTGCTTAATTTAGAATTGGCACAGAAAATAACTGAGTTAGAGACGCGCATCCGGACTTTGTATCAGATCCAGGAGAGTGAGACTTTCTTAGACTCCCTTTTACCCGAGCCGGATGCTAGTTTAGATGCGAGTGTTTCTCCGCCGCCAGTGTCCTCGCTGCAGGACAATTTTATCACGGTACCAAAGAAACATAGTTGCCGGCCCAGGGCCGCCGAGCACCACCCAACTCGCGTTTCCAACAGATATTCCCCACTCAGTAACACACCTACTGAGAAAGCCCTGATCATAGGGGATAGTATTTTGAGAAACGTGAGATTAGAGACACCAGGGACCATAGTACAGTGTATTCCTGGGGCCAGAGCCACCGACATTGAGGCAAATTTAAAAGTGCTGGCTAAAAGTAAACGTAAATACTCTAGGATTGTTATCCACGTCGGCACAAACGACATCCGATTGAGGCAATCGGAGGTAACCAAAAGTAATTTTATATCGGTGTGTGCAGTGGCAAAAAAGATGTGTCGGGAAGTAATTTGCTCTGGCCCGCTTCCAGCTCGTAGGAGCGATGAGGTCTACAGTAGGCTATCTTCGCTAAATCTCTGGCTGTCGGAGTGGTGCTCATCTAGTGACATAGGCTTTATTAACAATTGGCCTGATTTCTGGGGAAGGCCTGGCCTATTGAAGAGAGACGGACTCCACCCGAGCTGGAGAGGTTCTCGTGTCCTATCCAACAACATAGCTGCTAGTCTTAATAAGGCCAGATCCTGACACTCCATCAGGGCACCGGCCAGGCCGCAGGCTTCTAACCTTATGTTTTTGCCTGCTCGTTTCTTTATACCTGTGTCCCAGACTTATGGCCCCACGCCTCTGTCTGCAAGGTGCGTTTCAGAGTTAGTTCATAGAAATAGTATTTCAAAAGCCCCTTTAATTAATACTCTTAAACTAGAATCTGATATCTGTTATATTGAGACTGTGTCTGTTCCACGCATCTATGCCAAACATAAAGCTAACCGTGGAATTGATGAGGATAACTTAATTGTCATTAAAACACGGCACGCTGCTATTATTCATAGTGAACCATCCTTAAAAATTGGACTATTAAATGTTAGATCACTCACTCCAAAAGCAGATCTTGTCAACGAATTGATAATAGACCATAATCTGAGTGTACTATGTCTGACTGAAACTTGGCTAAGACCTGATGAATATGTTGCGATTAATGAAGCGTCTCCTGTGGGTTTCATAGGTACTCAGGTGTCACGTCCATCAGGGAGAGGGGAGGCGTTGCAGTTATTTACCAGTCCTTATTGAGTCTAGCGCCTAAGCATGGCTATATGTTCTCCTCTTTTGAAGCTCTTATTACAAATTGTGTACAGCCCGATCTAGCTAATGAAAGTGCTAGCCGGCAGTCCTTTTTTCTTGTGTCTGTTTACAGGCCACCTGGGCCTTATTCTGATTTCTTAAGGGAATTCGCTGAGTTTTTATCACACCTTGCAATTTCAGCAGATAAGGTCATAATTGTTGGTGACTTCAACATACATGTGGATAAAAATGGTGACCCCCTAGGAACAGCTTTTGCCTCTATTATTGATTCCATTGGTTTTGTCCAGAATGTTTGTGAGCCTACTCACTACCGTGGCCATACCTTAGACTTAGTTCTGTCACATGGTATTAGTGTGGTAAATCTTACCATCGCACCTCATAACCCTATACTGTCAGATCATTTCCTTATTACGTTCAATATTAAGGCATCAAATCCTCCTGTATCACAGCCTAGATATTACTACAGCCGCTCAATAAACCCTGAGGTTATTCCAAAGTTTTTAAATATGCTTCCGGAGTCATTCCTCTCCATAGAAGAAAAGACTGATGAAAATGCTGATGAAGCCGATCTGGACCAATTGACCAACCAGCTAACCTTTACCCTCAGGAACACTCTTGATGCCGTTGCCCCCTTAAAAGAAGAAACCCTAGTCAGAAAAAGCACACTCCGTGGTATAACGATACCACCCGGGCCCTGAAGCAGTCTACTAGAAAATTAGAGCGAAAATGGCGATCAACAAAGCTAGAAGTATTTCATCTTGCATGGAAAAACAGCTTTCTTCAGTATAAGCAAGCTCTTGCTTCTGCTAGATCTGCCTTTTTCTCAAAACTTATTGAACAAAATAGACATAACCCAAAATTCCTATTTAGCACTGTGGATAAATTAACTAAAAAACAATCATCAGAGTTTTCATCTTATCCTTCCAACCTTAGCAGCAATGCCTTCATGAACTTCTTCGATCAGAAAATTGAGGCTATTAGAGACCAGATTTCCAAACTGTCTCCATCATGCACTATTCCTGTTCTTGCTAATAAACAGCCCCGCACCTGGTTACAACAGGAAGATTTACAGACAGCAGTACTGAGCTGTTTTATGCCCATTAGCATGATTGAGTTATCCGAATTAGTTATGTCTTCAAAACCGACGACTTGTGTACTCGATCCTATTCCTTCAAACTGGATTAAAGAACTATTTCCAGTACTAGGCCAGCATATCCTAAAAATCGTTAATACATCCTAGTCACAGGATACGTACCTGAGTCACTAAAAGTGGCAGTCATTAAGCCATTATTGAAGAAACCAAACTTAGAACCCGATAAATTGGAAAATTATAGACCTATTTCAAACCTTCCATTTCTTTCAAAATTATTGGAGAAAATTGTTGCTAAGCAACTAAGTGCATACCTTAGCTCTAACGGTATCCATGAGGTATTCCAATCTGGGTTTAGACCCCACCACAGCACAGAAACCGCACTTATCAAGGTTACAAATGATTTACTACTGTCAGCCGACCGTAACTCTGTGTCGGTTCTTGTGCTCCTCGACCTGAGTGCAGCTTTTGATACAATTGACCATGGAATACTCCTGGACAGACTCCAGGCCTGTGTTGGACTTCATGGACAGGCACTTGCATGGTTTGGTTCATACCTCTGTGACAGGAAACAGTTTGTCAAATTAAAAGAAGATGAGTCCAGCTCCTCAATAATGAAATACGGTATTCCACAAGGATCAGTACTAGGACCAGTACTCTTCTCGCTATATATGCTACCACTTGGCAATATTATCCGGGACATGGCGTAGAGTTCCACTGTTATGCGGACGATACCCAGATTTATATTTCAATGAAACCTGGCGAAGCACTGCCACTTTCACGGTTAGAGGCCTGTATTGTAGATATCAAGGTTTGGATGCTTTCAAATTTTCTGCTCCTAAATTCAGACAAGACTGAAATGTTGGTTTTAGGTCCCAAAATATTAAGGGAGAAATTGTCTACTCTCACCTTAAACTGTGATGGTTGTTCGGCTGAACCTAATATGGTCGTTAAAGACCTTGGTGTCACCATTGATCCTGATCTATCTTTTGACACCCATATAAAAAACACATCCAGAATTGCCTTCTTTCAGCTGCGCAACATAGCTAAAATTAGACATTTCCTGTCAGTCGAGGATGCTGAAAAATTGATCCATGCATTTGTTACGTCTAGGTTAGACTACTGTAACGCCCTGCTTTCTGGCTGCCCTAATAACTCGTTAAAGAGTCTCCAGCTTGTGCAGAATGCAGCTGCTCGTATCCTGAGCAGAACTAAGAAGTATGAGCACATTACACCAGTACTAGCGTCGCTTCACTGGCTACCCATTAAGTATAGGATAGACTTCAAGGTTTTGCTCCTGACTTTTAAAGCTCTGCATGGACGTGCACCTGTGTACATATCGAACCTGCTCCTACCTTATAAGCCCACAAGGTCACTCCGATCTCAAGACGCAGGCTACTTGGTAGTCCCAAGAATTTCCAAGAACCTAAAAGGTGGTAGGGCTTTCTCCTACAGGGCCCCACTACTGTGGAACCAGCTTCCATTATTTATAAAGGAGTCAGACACAGTCTCAATATTTAAATCTAGATTAAAAACGCACCTCTATGCTCAAGCTTACAATCAGTTATAGTCTGGAGACAGGGTGCGAGAAGCCTGTAGTCATAGAGCTTTCTAGGTGGCAATCCTTTCCTTACTGTCACCTGTCAATCAGCTGTGACCCGACTTTACATGGGCTGGCTCTTGATAGGCGGGTATGGTTGTCTACCCTCATGACTGCATGGGCTCTCCATCCCTGTCCTAGTAGATATGCAGCCATATTCTACTCCTGGCGGCGTCCCACAATACATAGCACTGGCACTTACTCACTGTCTGGTATATTGCAAATCCCTTAACTGCTGTTTCCACCCTCTTCCCCACGCTGCCGGCGGGGCTCTTGCCCCAACCCTCGAGAGTGCTTCGAGAGTCGTCTGGTCTCCCCCACCTCTGCGGTCCAGCCCCTCCTTCGTCATTGCCTCCACCCTGCCCACATCTGCCGCCACCTGCTGTTCCCCATCACCGCCACCTGGCCCCACCCATCATCTGAGCCACATCACTTATCATATCTTCTGCATAAACTGGCTGACATGCTGGTCACCAGTCGGCACCCTGAGCCGACCAGAGGAGGATGGGTTTCCCCCTTGAGCCTGGTTCCTTCCAAGGTTTCTCCCCATCTGCCACAGGGAGTTTTTCCTTGCCACTGTTGCCTTAGGCTTGCTCCTGTGGGGGTTTAGGCTAGGGCTGTCTGTAAAGCGTATTGTGACAACTGTTGTAAAATACGCTATATAAATAAAATTTGATTGATTGATTGATTTGATTAATGATCTTGAGCTGCAGCAGGCCAGGCGCCATAGCGATGCTCGTGAGGATGAGCTGTATGTCACCCTGGTTGCCGTGACAATGCTCATGAGTCTGTGTTGTGTAGCACCCCAGTTGCTGCAGCGATGCTTCAGGATGCACAGTGTAACATCATGGTTGCCGCGGCGATGCTGGTGAGAATATGCTGTGTCACACACGGTTGCCACGGCGATGCTGGTGAGAATGTGCCGGTAACAGACAGGATTCCCGGGGGAGCTGCAGTAAGATTGTGACTCTGTTGCTGTTTCCCATCACCACCCCCCCCCCCCCAGCAAACCTTCCATCAAACTCCCATCAAACACACACACATTAACATACACATACACATATACACACACACACACACGCACATACACACACACATACTATACACATACATACATACATACACTCACACTCACAGACGCACACACACACACACACACACACACACATACACACACACACATACTATACACATACACATATATACATACATACACTCACGCTCACACACGCGTACACACACATGCACACACATACACTCACACACACACACACACGCACACACACATACACTCTCACACACACACCCAGGGAAATAAAATTTTAAAGATGTAAATTTCCTTTTGCCAGATTACCTGTCTGGTTTCTGCAGGCGCCAGTGGGTTTACTGCCCTGCGGGATTGTAATGCATTAAAATGCCCCTTTCTATAAAAACACCCCAAAGAAATTACAGAGAGAAAACAAATTAATCAGCCAGCAAAATCCCCATAGAACTTTATGCATTTCTGTTCCATCCAACAATGAGGAGCAAACGAACCCGCAATGTTTGTGGGGCGGGGGGAGACGGGGGGGTGAGCTGGGGAGAGGGTTGTGAGGAGCAGAGACAGGTGAGGTTACACAGGTGTGTGAGGACAGACAGGTGAGGTTACACAGGTGTGTGAGGACACACAGGTGAGGTTACACAGGTGTGTGAGGACAGACAGGTGAGGTTACACAGGTGTGTGAGGACACACAGGTGAGGCTACACAGGTGTGTGAGGACACACAGGTGAGGTTACACAGGTGTGTGAGGACAGACAGGTGAGGTTACACAGGTGTGTGAGGACACACAGGTGAGGTTACACAGGTGTGTGAGGACAGACAGGTGAGGTTACACAGGTGTGTGAGGACAGACAGGTGAGGTTACACAGGTGTGTGAGGACACACAGGTGAGGTTACACAGGTGTGTGAGGACAGACAGGTGAGGTTACACAGGTGTGTGAGGAGCAGAGACAGCTGAGGTTAGATAGGTGTAACCTCAGCTGTTTCTGCCTCTCTGCTGCCCCCTGGGGACTGAACCAGCATGCTGCTCTCTCTGCTGCCCCCCTGTGGCCTCCACAGGCACTGATGAATGGCTAGTCGTTGTTTCTAGTCGGGCAGCAGATGATCTTCCTTCTGCCGACCCGTCTGAAACTCATCAGTCCATCCAATGCCCATCTGAAACTCATCAGTCCATCCAATGCCCTGGCCAGTGTGGGGGGGAGCATTAAATTAAACCTGCCCCCCAAAGTTGCCTTTCACTCTGACCCAGGCCCTGGAGCAAGACCATCCAGATTTTTTTATTTCTATTTTACAATTTTTCACAGTTTTTCCCCCGCAAAAAATATGCATTTTTTAAATATTTGTCGTAATGATGCATGTACTTATCAATGAGAGACTGCAATGAAAAGACAGGATATGAAAAGGAAAGAAAACTAAACAGTTCGATATCATCGGAAACGATGAAAATAGCAGAAAAAAAAACAGATATTCTCTTGGAAGGGAACCTGGGTGACCGCGCGGCTTTGTCTCACAGATCAGCCGTGAATCTCTCGCTTTTCCAGCTGGTGATAATCGCTGCACCCCTCAAACAGCGCCGGCCTCCAAAAACAGGGAAATCTTATTTCATTTGTCTTCTGAATGCATCTGCCTGAAGTAATGCCTGAGGATTACGGCTGCTCGTGAAAAAAGCCGGTCCTCTTTTCTGTGGGAATCTCAGGAGCCTTTAAGGGCAATACTTTGCACATATTTATTTAAATCTGCGCAGGTGTTTGGAGAAAGGGCATCTTCACGGGCCCTCTGAAGGGATTACCTCTCCCTCCCGCGCACGAAAAAAACACGCGCCCGCGCTGGTCTGAAGAGTCGCTCCTCAGAAGCGCCGCCACCAGCGCGCGGCTCCCCTCTACATTATGCTGAGAGCGCGGTTCCCCTCTACATTATGCTGAGAGCGACTGAGGGGGATTAGACGTGTCACCCGTTTATAACTTGCTCTTCAGAAGCCCGTCCTGAGCTTTCCGCAGCCATGAAGAAAGAATGCAATGCGTGCGTGGAAGGTCTGCATCATCGTTCCTTTGGCAAGGCTGCCCCCCTGTGGGCTCATCTGATATTGCAGCACCTATGAGACCGTGAGACTGACTGAAAGAAAACAAAATGACACCCGTTTGAATATGAGGCGCAGGTGACCTCAGATGCAGCGGCACCTGTGACCAGAATTGGCTGTAAATTTTAAATTAAATATGAAATCTCATTTTTTTTCTCCTGTTTTTCCTCAGTGTTTATTGTTTCATTTAAAAATTATGCAATGCTTACAGGGCCTTGCCTTCAGCTGAGGCTCAGTTTAAATTCTAATTACCATGCTAATAACAAGGGATACACGGCGTCTGCAGTGAGGGGCATGCTTTGATAAATGTTGCTTAGTTTCCTACAAAATTATTCATCGCCCTGATATACGGTAGAATGCCTCACAAGCACTGAACTGTTCACTTGCTAATTGCCTCCAGACTAAAACCCGGTCAAAAATCTGTGATGTGAATTGAAGAGGGCAGTCCACAAGCACAGACTGGAGGACCTTGAAAGATTCTGTAAGGAGGAATGGTCAAATACTCCACTCTAATCCACCAATCATGCAGTACAATAGAAGGTGTCTGACTCCTTGCAAAGTGAGAATGCACAATGAGAGAGTAACTGTGACAGGTTTCTTCACAAAAAAGTATTATTTGAACAAAATCAGGAAGAATGTAAGTTTCCCATTTTTGAGCATATGATAAAGCCCATTAACTGTACTGTACATTTTATACGGGCTTTCCTGCTCAAGGCATTAATAACTTTGGCAGGAGCGGCGTATACATTATGAATCTCATATTAACTCAAGATTGTAAGGTGAGAAAATGATAACTGAGAGAAAAAGGCGAAATTGGTATGGCTTTTTTTCAATAAATTTATATTCAGACACAGAAGAAAGACCAGGATGGCAGGGCCTTATTATTAACCTTATTAGTTTAATTCTTTAATACCACAGTGCATTAACACAGTCTTTTTTTTTTTTTTTTACATGGTTCATCGCGTTTTCGTCTGAAGTGCTCTGCTTGTCCAGTGTGACCTCCAGGAAGAACATGCGCCCCCACGGCCCCAAAACTGCCCGTCTCACACTGTCACCGGCCACCTGGACCCGGACACCAGCTCACTGCGCCTCCTCCTCTCTCTGTGACCTCATATTCCTGCGACGTGCGAGGTCAGCTCTGTGCGCCCCTCTCTGTAAAAGCTCAGCTGCATCATACAGCATTTCCTCTGCTCAATTTGTAAATACACCATGGAAGTGCGGTGTCATTAACATAGTTATGCTCACAGCAACGATGACGATGACTGAAACTAATAAATCCTAGTACACTAGGGTACAGTACACGCATGTTCCTGTTCTTATTTCATTTCTTTACCATGCAGTTAGCTACGTTATTCTGCAATCTAATTACTCATTGTCTTAACTGAGCGAACACTTACTATGTATAACGTTAGCAGCTGACCTGGTTAACAAAAACATTACATTATTAAAGTAGCTAACTAGCTGGTGAGTTTGTCCGAAGTATTATTAGCTAGTAGAAAAAGCTAAAAAATACAACGTTCCTGGTCATTACAGTGAGTGTACGTTGTGGGCAAAGCAAGTATCCATTCTGACAGGTGTGGCATGTGCCTCCACAGTGGCAGTGACATAGGGCATTTTCATGGTGTATTGCAGCCAATGTGTCGCTTAAATATGACATCAGAGAGTTCACAGGGCCTTTCCTCCAAATTCTTGTCAACCTGGCACTTAATAAATGTGATGTCACAAAGGAATCACTGGGCCTGTGTTCTGTGTTCCAGTCAGCACATCATGTAAGAGTGATGTCACAAAGGAATCACTGGGCTTGTGTTCTGTAATCCAGTCAGAATGTCCCATAGGATTGATGTCAGAGAGGTTTTCCTGGGCTCAAACATGAACCTGCGGCATCACAAGTCTCCTTGCACATAAAATACACAGCCTGTACCCGTATAACAGCTCATAACAAGCACTTCTTTTACACAAACAGTGTACACAAAAATGTGACATCAGTTCTCAGAAAAACACAGAACCAGTACAGAAAGATCAACACCCTATGAGTATAGAACACATATGATTCTGTCATGATCAGAAGGTTTTACTTAAGTCACTTTATCTGTGAATTATACACATGTGTAATATTAACAAACAGGCATTTTTTTAAGGAAGTTTTAGTAAAAATACAAAAACTACTGCAGCGGGCAAAATTGTTTAAAAGACATCAATTCACACTTTAATTTTATTATTCTAAATAGATATCAGGGTATAAAATAAGCAAAACTGTTTCTACATAAGGCCCATGGAGTGGTGGATTGTGGGTATTGCGTGCACAAGCATTAACATGTCCAAATACTTGACCACTAGAGGCATAACAATATGGCATTGTCTACGCAAGAAGCAGTCCCCCATAGACTTTCACTGACAAACTGCAAGTTTCTACAAAATAAATAAGAGTTTAGCAATAACATTATGAAGGCTCTGTCAAAGATTTTGAGAACATGATTTTGTTTATGACAATCTGATAAAGGTAATAGGGATACTTGAGACAAGTTATGATTCTGCCTACCAGTCTCTGATTGGTCAAATATAACGCATGACCTACTGTTGTTCCTTACACAACCAGCAGCTTGCATTCCCGCTAGCTTGTACAGAGAAGAGGCTAGATAGCAGGCCATCTGGCAAGTTAACTATGACAATTACAGTCCGAATATGAACATATGCTAACAAAATAAGCCAAAATAATAGCTTTTGATTTGCTGACTACAATGCAATGTGACCAATCAGAGACTTGTACGGACTAATTTCTGTTTTTATAAAACATAGGACTGAAAAACCCAAAGTCTAAGTTCTTTAAATATAATAATCTTTGACAGCACCACTCCACTATTATCATTTGACTCATTTCATTCCTGTAGGAGGTCACAGATTCTCAGTTACAGCACATGAGAAACACACCACAAGGGCCCCCAGGTTTCTCACTCAGGAAATAAGCTGAACCAAAGGCTGCCAGTTAACATGCCACTGGCCATGGGTCCTGTCCCCACGAAGGGTACTGGGAGCCAAAATGGCTGCTATTTCCTTTTTTCACACCTGTTCTGGGAGCACTGCGCACCAAGGCAGGACAATGCAGCTGGCTTCTTCTCTCAGCTGCATCATCTAGCCATGGCATCATGTGCCAGTGACATCATCCCTCTCCCGGACATATTCTGCCCACATGTTTAGCATTAGGAATAAAGCCAGGTAAAAGTGCTCCTGGACCGGCTGTTAGGAAAGAAAGTTCCAGAACATATACCTGCTCAGAGCAGGGATAAGTCTCTCTCTAGAGCTGGAGGAGATAAGTCATTTATCACAAGGCCGAAAGAAAAAAGTCAGAATAGAAGGCTGGAATATGTACCTCTGTCAGACCCTCAGGGGAAATCGTACACAGGGGAAGGCTCTGGGGCTGTGAGACAGCATGGCGCACAGTGATGATGACAGACTATGGCGCACAGTGATGATGTCAGACTATGGCGCACAGGGATGATGACAGACTATGGCGCAGAGTGATGATGTCAGACTATGGTGCAGAGTGATGATGTCAGACTATGGTGCAGAGTGATGATGTCAGACTATGGCGCAGAGTGATTATGTCAGACTATGGCGCAGAATGATAATGACAGACTATGGCGCACAGTGATGATGACAGACTATGGCGCAGTGATGATGACAGACTATGGCGCACAGTGATGATGACAGACTATGGTGCAGAGTCATGATGTCAGACTATGGCGCAGAGTGATGATGACAGACTATGGTGCAGAGTGATGATGACAGACTATGGTGCACAGTGATGATGTCAGACTATGGTGCAGAGTGATGATGTCAGTAGGTAAGAACTGTGTCTGAATCAGCCTCCTAACTATTGTAGTGCATATATTTTAGTATACGATGGGCAGTTTGCGATAAACATTCTCAGTATTATTTTCCAGCCGTACTGTAAGTGCTGTAACACGTTTCGCCCTTATGTAGTTATGCTTGTTGTTGTTACTGAAGGAGAAAGTCAGCAAAGCAGCGTGTCATATTTAAGAGACCAAAGTGAAAAGTACGCTCCCAACTATACTCAGAGAAATCCCCGAAATAAGAATTTCATCCCAGGATTTTCAGTACACTACACCGAGAGAAATTTTGGCCTACTTAGGTTTCTCATTTGGCGTACTCAACATACTACGCTCGACAGTAGGCAAGTGCTTAGTTTGGGACACGACCTGTTTCTTACTCAACCCTGAAACCAGGGGAAGAACCAGAATGAGTTCTGTCATGATGATCTCACTCAAAAAGCAAAACCACACCCTCACCCCTGGCCCCGCCTACATATGGCAGCCCTGGCCACGCCCACATCACCAAATCCGTAAAGCGCTGACCTGCTACACAAAATGTCCGCCAGAGGCAGTAACGCACAGAATGCATGCAAAGGCGTCGGCATGCACAGAATGAGGAAAGGCAAAGATGAACTTTGAGCCCTTTGGGATGCAGAAGGTACACCGTCACCATGCCAACAGAGACATCACACTAACCCAGGGCACACAGGGCACATAGCCATCTCACGCAGACAGCTTTGCCAGTGTCCCTGGGACACCACCAGGGGGCGCTGCAGCCTGCTTGTCACTCATGAGACCACTCAGCTCCTTCCTCCTCCGCTCTCCCGTGAGTAACAGGCGACGGCTGCTCTGATGCCCACACTCAGTGATCACATGACACTGGCACATTTGGGCAGGACTGTGGCCAGCTCAGCTCCTGCTCCATGTTTAAGGCTGAAGTCTGGAGCACTGTGTGATCAGTAGGTTCTGGGCACTAATCCCCTCACTAATCCCCACATCAAGGACATGGCAGTTCACCAGTTACCAGACCACAGCCTTTGGACTGAGGGACTGATTAACTGGACCAGTGGTCCATAGGCTGGTCTTAGTAGCCACTTTAAGCACAAAGAAGCAGTTTTACAACAAGAGTATCTATGTGGAACTCTGCTTTACTGCATGTTAACATGTGTAGAGCGGCTCTTTGGAACCCTGATTACTGCATGTGTAGAGCGGCTCTTTGGAACTCTGCTTTACTGCATGTTAACATGTGTAGAGTGGCTCTTTGGAACTCTGCTTTACTGCATGTGTAGAGCGGCTCTTTGGAACTCCGCTTTACTGCATGTGTAGAGCGGCTCTTTGGAACTCTGCTTTACTGCATGTTAACATGTGTAGAGTGGCTCTTTGGAACTCCGCTTTACTGCATGTGTAGAGTGGCTCTTGGGAACCCTGATTACTGCATGCTAACATGCGTAGAGTGGCTCTCTGACTGTAAGTGTACTTATTCTGCACTGGAGCTGTGTGGAAGGATGGAATTACAGGGACAGAATAATCCTACAGATCCGGTTACGTCTCACCAACTCTCCACATGACCACCAAACAAAATTAAATTCAGAAAATTACAAGAGCAAAAACAGGCACTGCTCTCAGACGGGATTTTCAGGCATCCCCTTAATATCGCCATCTAGGGGGGAAATGAAGGAACTGTTGTTTCTTTGGGAGGAGGACCACAGTGGTCCGTGAGTTACCCAGTCACAAAGAAGAACCTGCCAGGACTGAAAGTCTGTATCGTACTGGATAAAGTCCCTGCTTCAGCTTTGATCGAGTGTTTCTTCTTCAGATGTGCTCAGTTTTTCACCCCCTTGCTGACGACGGTCTCAGAGCACTCACAGGAAGAACGCGTCCATTTGAGAAATGAGGTCGAGTCACAGAATGGGCGATTCACAGACACACAGTGGACTCTGTGGAGGACGTCCATGTCTTCCCCTGGCCTGCTCAGACAATGGCCGCTTTATTTCCAACAGACCGCGTATATGAGAAGCCTCGGAAACACCACGGGGGCTGTTTGCTGTTTATGCCTTTTTCACTGAAAATGTGCTTTATTCCCCTCATCTCTCCTCTCCTTTCTCTCTCGGACTGGCTTGTGAATCTGTTCCTCTCAACAGACACACACACACACACACACACGCACACACACACACACACACTCACACACTCACACACACACAAACACACACACTCACACACTCACACACACACTCACACACTCACACACACACACACATACTCACACACACACTCACTCACACACACACACACACACACACACACACTCACACACACACACACAACGCTCACACACATGCGTGCACACACACACACACACTCACACACACACACACCCCTACTCCTCCTTGTCTCTGAGCAGGGCGCGCACGCGTTGGCGCATGTAGAAGGCGGTCAGCGCGCTGCAGCAGGCCGTGAAGACGAACAGCGCCACCGAGTCGTGCGCCAGGTCGCCGTGGAGACGCTGGTAGAGGGCGCGGCGCGTGCCGTAGTCCAGCCGCACGGCCTCGATCTGCACCAGCGTGCACAGCACCAGGAACACGTGGAACACCTGGTGGCCCTGGCCAATGAAGTCGCAGCGCCCGGGGAACCAGCGCTCGGGGTGCGGGAAGGCGAAGAAGTAGGCGCTCACCAGGAAGAAGAGCACCTGGCAGCGGTGGTAGTCCACGGCGGGGTCGGCGCCGCCGCGCAGCGAGCAGGCGTGGATGCGGTGCAGGACGGGCGAGATGTCCAGGCAGTACGCCAGGCCCGACGGCACCACCTGGAACAGCTTGTGCGCCGCCTTGGGCAGCCGCCGGCTCTCCAGCTTGCCGTAGCAGCAGCCCGCGCACGACAGCCAGGCCAGGAAGGCGGCGGCCGGCAGGAAGCAGCCGCGCACGCGGGCGTGCCAGTCCTCCTCGATGGCGTAGTAGTAGTGCGCCAGGGCGCTGCCGTACTGGTACACGGCCACGCCCACGTAGTCCAGGAAGAAGAAGGTGTAGTGCGAGAGCTCGGACCGGGCGGACAGCAGGTGGGCCGCCGCGCTGCAGGAGAGGTAGGTGAAGGCCGACAGCAGCACGATGAAGAGCGGCAGCGCGTGCGCGTCCCGCAGGAAGTCCACCGTCTCCGACAGCTGCCGGAACTTCACCAGGATCACCAGCGCCGCCAGCAGGTGGGTCCACACGTTGACGGCCTCGTTGTGGCGCTGGAAGAGCGTCAGGCCGTAGTAGCGCCAGGACTGGTCCGGCGGGCGGTACCCCGCCAGGATGTGCGGCTCGCGGAACACCCAGGGCACGTCGGCGGCCTTCACGGTGCAAGGCAGCGTGGGAAACGCGGTCTCCAGCAGGCGCGGGATCTGCCGCAGCTGCTGCACGTTGATGAACAGCCGGCCGATCTGCTCCATCACCACCGTCGCCATGGTGAACAGGAAGGGCGGGGCTCAGTGCACTGTGGGATCTGTAGGCGAAGGCCAGAGGGAGAAACTGTAGATGTGGGGGTCTGAGCTGATGAATGGACTACAGTGGAAAAATAGGAAGTTGTAAATCACCAGCCCGAGAGGCAAAAGAATTCAGGCAATCCTTCGAGAGTCATTTTTAAAACCCTGAGTGCACTTGCAAAATAGACAATCCATAAATATATAAATGCACACACATAGAGTATATTTATAATCCATTATGTAATAACACTTTATAAGGTGTATGATTTAACCCCTGCATCCACTAAGTTTATAAAGTCAATCATTTATCTACCATGAAATGGTCCTGTCTCTCTCCCTGATGACTGTATGCATTCCTATATTTTATTTTTCTATAAGAAACATTCAGCACACATCATTATTTCTCTTTTTTACTGCCTCCAACGGTGCATTTTAACGTCGAGGAAATAGCCACGGCCTAAACGAATGAATTCCACATCGGTGTGTGTGAAGACTCGGAGACGAGGCTCAGCCAATCAAACGGCGAACTGCGAACATGACCGCAGCGCGGAACAATGAATGGAAAGCGGTTGCGTAACACACGCGAATCCAGCTTCACGCCGCATCGATTTAATGTATTTACCAGCGAGTACATCTTTAAAACATTAATACGGCATCGACGACAGAGTGGACGAATCAAAAGAGGCGAGCATGTAAGAAATCAATAATTCAGGCGGTGCCTCCCACAGTCAGTTCTGTTCCGATACCACACGGATGAACATGTGTGAAATAGGAAAAATCAATGGCCTTTTCCAAATATAGTACAACGGATATAAGTTTTTAAACCTTTTAATAACTTCTAATAAAACCATTTTAAAGAAACTTTCACATGTGGAAAAATTATCTCGCCGTTAAATCGTAGTCTGGGCGCATTTGCATATTAAACTCTGTTTTCCTGCATCGTCTCTTGCATTTCTCTATACAACTGACAGGTTTTCAGAGAATCTGGTATTTTATTAATTAAACACACGCATACAAATAAATGCAGGAGTTCTCTAAATGCTCACAATAGATCATACTGTATACATTCGCCTTGCCGTCCTATCCAAGCCGTGATTTTTTTTCCACAGCCCATTTACAGACTGCTAGCTAGTTAGCCATATTTCAATCAACTGCAGATGATCATAGAGCGCGTACTGTACATCGTCCTACCTTAAAATAGAACTCGGCTCTACTGGCGTGTCTTTCTTCAGTCAGTGTCAGGTTTCGCTACCGTGCATACGCATATAAAACATCGCATCTTTTTCTCTTATAATAATAAATTCCTTTGCTAAAGCGTCCGTCGGCTCGCGCAGGACGGCGATCGGGAAATGGGCAGTGCCTCTTCGACAGACCACGGGCGTCTGAGGAGCAGGTTCTTTAACCAATCACTGTTCACCGATCGGAGGTCCCAGCTGTTTCTCGAGGATTCTAACCAATAGAGTAAGCCTGGAAAGTCTAAATGGGCAAGTCCAAGACCGGGCTGGGTGACTAGACTGGAATTCACTGTGTTTTTTTTTTTTTAAAAGCCCGCACACGCTTGGCCTATATAAGAGGATAAAGACAGTATGGATCATTACCAGGTGAAGTGAAAACGGTGGTTCTATCGATGAAAGCTGCATTGTGCATTATTAACTCAACGGCGCGCATAAAACACTGGTTTCCTCGACAGAGCACCACCCCACATATAGTCTTTGCTGTCAATTCAGGGCAGCGAGTCTCTCTCGCGTCTGTAGTCACCTCGAACACAACGAAGCCGTGACCTGGGATTCGAGCGACGTGTGTCATTGAACTGATTCATTCTACAGAGAAATGCGAAGTTTTAACATCTTTATTCTCAGTTCGGCTATTTTATTTTTGGTGATTGCTGAAATCGCCAATCTACCTTCGTGAATCAGAAAACTAACTCTAATGGGTTTGGACTGACAGTTTATCACTTTGCCATCATTTCTGTAAACTCCTTGCTGACATTTACCTACATTGTTTGCTTTGATATTGCCACTGATTTTTCACGTTGTTTTCACACATTTTCATTGGATAATGCTATTTGCTGCACTGGGCCTGCTTACATTTGGAACAGTTGCATTTGTAATTAGGCTTAATGTTTTTACATATTGTCCTGTGTTCTAAGGACCAGGAGGATTCACTATTGGACTGAACTGTGGGTAAAAAAATCAGTGACAACGAAAAGAAGTTGCTTTCGCAATCCTTACATTCCACTTGCTTTCGCAATGAGTGATACATGCCATCAACAGGATTACTCAATTGTCTTGTTTTTAGTTGGTGACTGATTTTATTGCACCCGTCGCTTCCCCACCTCTGTGGTACCAGCAGCAGGACGAACGTGGAGGAGACAGCACGGTGGTCTGTGGTCGTGAAGGGATGTCATTGTTTATTGAAACCCTACGAAGGAACGCAGAAATGCATTACACTCCCAGTGGTGTAGAGTGTGGGTGTAGACGATGTTATTGTGCTGCCTCTTCAGGAATATCTATAGGGTGGGTCTACGCTTCAGAGGCTGTGACACAGCTGGCAAGTTGCTACAGGAGTCCGAACGACGCTGCCTATAAAATCTTGCTATCTTGCCAGCAAGCACGGGTTTAGCAGCATACATGTCAACGTAATTTAATGTGAAATATGAGAAGCATTTCCCTTTATGTGAAATGCATCGCTCCCGCTGTTGTTTCAGTTGTTAAAGCGACACGTTTTACAATATCTAGAGAAGGAATGTGTTCGTATCCAACTTGGGAGAAAATGAGCAACGCAAAATATTATCGCGTGGGCACTATTTCAGCATCAGCAAATCTCCCTCAGTTTAAATGAGTCAAATACGGTTCAGATGTAGTCTAACGCCTACTCTATTAGAAGGGAGTCTATTCTGTCGGATTGGATTCAGCACTGAAATGTTTTCAATGCACACTGTAAGCATTACTTCTGCATTCTCCGTGTGCGCAGGGAGGGTAAGGGTAAATGTCAGGATTTCTTACTGGATGTGGAGCAATTTCTACGTTTTTTTTACCGAAGCAGCACCTGACGGCCAGCGGATGGGCCTGACCTGATAATGCATGTGACACACGCCTGTAGTTAAGGTAATTTGAATTAAAGTGCTTCCCCTGTGAAACGGAGCTTTGCTTGTACTCGATATAGAGAGACCTACCGCGCGGCTATTAATGAAGAGCGTGACCTCTCAGCCGCCGCAGCTGCATGGCGCTCGGCCCGCCGACGTCACGCTTCTCCGGTTTGTTTCCAGTAGGTGTTTTTTGTTGTAGGACAGTGGTCTCCAACCCTGGTCCTGGAGAGCTACAGGGTCTGCTGGTTTTTGGTTTCACCTTAAAATCTTGAGACACAAGACACAAGATGAGTTAACGGTGTAATCAACTGCTCTAATTGATTCATGAAGTGCAGAGTCACTTGAAACCCAGCAGACCCTGTAGCTCTCCAGGACCAGGGTTGGAGACCACTGTTGCAGGCAGTTTATCCTTACTTCTCACTGGTCTTAGCTGGGCAGTTGTTTGAGCGCCCTGTTTGAAGATGTGTACTGCTGTTGTAGGTGAAATGCTGTGTTTGTTTAACTCTGACATAACTTTATATGAGTCCAAGAGCAGCCAAATGGATTCTATTAGAGTAAAATGTACTGTGCCATTTAATTTAACAGTGGACTCTGATCAGTGCTCACCTTAAGTGTGTGACCCTGGCACTTGACTTCCAAATGTCTGAGGGTTACCAGCTAACAGAAGAGGTGTGCCTGGAGCTGTTCCCCTCTTTAAGGAGGTCTGCTGTCCCAGCTGTCTTTTACAGCGCTGCTTGAGGAGATGGGAAAGAAATCCGTTCTGTCCTCTAATGGAGACAAGAGCTAAAAATGGCCAAAAAAAAGCAGGAGAAATTTTAAATGAAACCACTTTTAGTAGAATCTCAACAGCAAAGCTAATTCAAATCTGTTGTTTTTACATTAGATTTCCACTAGATGTCAGTAGCAACAAGCTTTTAATTGCATACATTTACTGTGACAAAGAAAATGGGATGAATAACATTTCAAAGTTCAGTTGAATTATAGTTTTATAATTAGTGTAATTTGCTTACAGGCTGAAGTGCAGGATGCTCTATGTGTCTTACCTGTAACATGATCCGAGGAGCCTTTACTCCCATCCGGCCTGCTTCCCGTCCTCGGCAGTACTGCTGTTACAAAGCAGCCTGTGCTCGTTCATACCTGGCCATGGCTGACAGTCCGCTTCCGAACATACAGCAAACAGCCACACTTACCGCCAACAAACAGGTTTTAAAGGCTTTATGCATGCAGGGTTTATGATAGATTTGCATATTTTGAAACGCAGGTTTTCGTTTCAATAGACGTAAATTCACCTCGGGCAATTTCCCACAGCGCAGAGCATTCAAACTGCATAATGCTCAACCGCTCAGACATTATCCCACTTATACAACAGCTCACCAACAAAAGCATAACTGCAATCAATACATGCGCCTCAAAATATAGACTTGCTTTATTTCGTTCATATTAGATGAAGAAATGTCCTCTATTTTGGTGGATTTCTTCTTTATAATACAAGGAGCCAAGTTCCAGCACATAGCTGTACATGCATAGCCTTTATGAGAGAATGATTTAGCAGGCACACATCTGAGGAGTAATCGATCAATCCATTACGCGTACCCCTCCTTATCATGGATCAGCTGCCCATCCTTATCCCAACCTTATTCATTGTGAGTGAAGAGAAGCTGATCATAGATCAGCATTGATCAGCCATGTGCACGCAGCATAATGCGATTTCCACCGCCCAAATGCCCACCCATACTCAGTGAGCTTAAAAGGCGAAGCTGATCCCAATTCAGGGCTGTTCTTCATTAAGAGTAGCAGGTCAGGTACACTCCTGCCGTTGCCCTTGACCAAGGCCCTGGCCTCAGAACTGGAGCTGGTCCCTGGGCGCTGCACTGGGGCTGCCCACTGCCCCTAAATACATGGCTAAGGGTGGGGCAAAGGGAGAGAACACATTACCCCACGAGGTTCAATAAAGTGCAGCCTATCAGTACTGATCTAGGGTCAGACTTTCCTGCCCCCCCTTATCTTCCATTTTAACTCATTAAAAGTAGAACTGAGGGTCACAGGGTAGGGGACTGCAGACCTAGGATCAGGTTTGAATGGATTAGACTGGAATATGGACAGGGAGTCCAGACCCTAAAACACAGGCCCTGACCTTAAACCTGTTCAGATGTGGCACGGATCACAAACCTGTAGCCATGGGCAGAACACAAGGGCATGCTGGGAACTCACCGCTGCCATGACAACAGGGAACAAACACCATTCCACTGCACATCATGATTTCAATTTTAAGTTTTTTTTATTTTTTATACATGGTTAAGCCAAATAACTGTTTTTACCCAATACCCATAATTCCCTTTACCCCATCTAATTGTGTTGCTCCGTTGTATTACGAATACAGACTTTACCCAATCTAATGGCTAATCTGCAATACCCCTCCAATAGGCATTTTCCACCCCACACCAAAAGCAAGACAAGTGCAATAATCAGGTGGACCCAAGACCCGAAGACCGATTCCAGGATCGGGACTGCTGGATTCTCCTCGGCGAGTGGCCAAAACACACAGGAGACCCAAAAAACAAACGAATGTACGCTTTTATTAAACTCCAGAGAACAGCAGTTTGACATTACACAAGCACAGATTAAACTTGCACTATGCAACAGACAATGTTACAGACCTATGCATAACATGCATGCTTTTTTTATCATCATTTTTTTTAGTCAGTAAACACTGCTTGTTCTGAAGGTCAAAAAGCTGTGACATAACTAGATACAGAAATGGAACCGTGAACACAAAAAGGAATGTCCACACCTAAAGTCATGAAAGGTACAACCAAGGAGACCCAACCCCACCCCAAAGAAGAAGAAACTTGTGAACTTGTAGATTTCCTCTACCTCTCCTCCTGTGTAACGAGGCGGACAGTGAACAAAACCAAAATACTGACCGTTAAACAAACTAACAAAAAAAAAAAACATACAAAATAAAAATAACACATACTCTTTGGATACGTAAAAAACCCTACAGACGCTAGAGACACGTGGAACTCAGTTCTCTCCTTCTTTGGTCTCCTTGTTCTTCCTCACCTCCTCCAGCTTCTTGTCCTGAGGAGAGAGGGGGTGAGAAAAGTCCCGTCAGGAGTGTAAACCCCATGCTTCACCACCAGGGGGTGCCCGTTTTCATTCTTGAGGCAACAGTTCAAGAAAATCAGAAATTTCACTACGATACAATCTAAAACAATCCAACACAGTAAGAAATTATCTATCTACAATATATATATATATATATATATATATATATATATATATATATATATATAGGCACACATACATATACATACATGATCCAGCTAACACAGTCCTGTTAAAATGTAAATATACAACCAAAATGAGGTTCAGAGCAAAAAAAAAAAAAACTTACTGACGTCAAATTTAACAGAACAGAGCGAGTGAGGATGAGGTTGAGTAAATGACATTGGCATGTGTACGTGCGTGAGTGTGTGCGCGTGCGCGAGTGTGTGGGGGGGGGGGGGGGGGGGGCACGCCCACCTTCTCCTTGAACTTCTCGTTGAGCGCTGCCATGCGGGCGTTGCGGTTCTCCTTGTTGGCCTCCATCTTCTGGTTGAGCTTCTCTTCCGCCATCTTGCTGAAGTTGTTGTTCTCCTCCGCGGCCTTCTGCAGCACCTCCTTCTCGTGCTCCCGTTTCTCCGCCAGGTGCTTCAGGACCATCGCCTCATGGGACTGCAGAGAGACACACACATCCAGTCACATCCTGCACAGATACACACATCCAGTCACATCCCGCAGAGAGATATACACATCCAGGCACATCCTGCACAGACACACACATCCAGTCACATCCTGCAGACACACACATCCAGTCACATCCCATACAGATACACACATCCAGTCACATCCTGCACAGATACACACATCCAGTCACATCCTGCACAGATACACACATCCAATCACATTCCATACAGAGACACACACATCCAGTCACCTCCTGCAGACTTCTACTCTGCACCTATATAAGGGCTACTAAACAAACCCAAATTTGGGGAGGAGGGGGGGGCTACCTTGCGCCTCTCCTCAGCTGCTTCCAGTTTCCTCTGAATCTCCTCCAAAGACAGGTCCTTCTTTTTGGGGGGGGACAGGGGGAATTCTCCTTTGGCATCCGGGGCCGAGGGGCTAAGGATCACCTCAAAGGCCTGGCCTGAGGCCCGCTTGTCCAGCTCCTTCACCTGGATATCTGTGGGGGGGAGGGGGGGGGGGGGGGTCACATTCACACTGCTATTAACATAAAGCACCTGATGCACTTCAGCTGTGAAAACTCCGCAGTGACATGCTAAGTGTATTTACAATAAACCAGAATTACGATAATTCATTCACAATAAAATTTAAAATAATAATACACAAATAAAATAAGTGTGCAGTTGCGTGTACTTACCACTAGAGGAGTCCATTTCAGCTGAAGTCTAAAAGGCAGAGGTAACTTCAAAAAGAAAAAAAGAAAAAATATGCAAATTAACTGACAATAGTAAACATCACCTCAAAGGGGTTGAACTTCTTCCTCAATTATAACTCGGAGATATTAACAGCCTTCGTTAATCCTAGAGGAATTTAGGTCAAAAATAAAAATAATATTTTGGGGTACAGCACTACTCTGGCGATGACATTGCATCTTCTCTGGCTTATTAAAAAAACTGCGCCCTCTGGTGGAGAATGTCTGAAACATTTCATCTGGCACTCACCTACCTACCTGTCCTGGCTATCGTGCAGGATAAAAGCTCAAATTCACCGTCAATTTAACACCTGTTTACTGGCCGGTAAATACAAAAGGATAATTATTTACAAGTGTAATCGAGTATAAAACTGCACCCCGCCTGCACACCTGCTGTCCAAAACCGCAATTTAACAACTGTCAGGCGTACCCCCTCCGTGCGGAAAATGGGTCGGAGCATCTTAATCTGGGAGCTGTGCCCATCTAAAGAACCCATTAGCCGGAGATAATCTGTGGTTGGGAAGATCCATCTAAACTGCGAATCCACGAACTCAGCAGCGTCTGGGGGGTACGATCTAACAGCAGCGGAAGTCTTCCCCTTTCATTAATCCTTTGTCGCCGTTTGGCATATCGGACAATAAAATCGCATACGACGTGCTGTATTCAAACAGTGGCTTTTTGAGATCACGGCGTCGGTGGGGAACAAAAGAAACGCCCAGGCACCGCATGACAGCCCGGTTCTGTGCTCGCTCACACACCGGACCGGACCGGACCGGACCGGACCGGACCGGACAGGCGGAGTGACGGGCGAACCATTTTAAACCCTGTCAGAGGCGGTGAAAATCCACATTACAAGCCCTCAGCGGGTAGAGAGAAGTCAAGTGACAATCACAAGCCATGTCGCCTTTGACACATTAGGAAATTGCTTCACGGATTTATTTATTTTTTAAGAAAGAAAATTGGCCAAATGTGCTATTCCACAGGACGAATTCAAATGCTTGGGGGCGGGATCTTCACCGTATGATTTAATGTAAAAAGTTTTAGGGAGCGAGAACCCAACAAAAGCGCTGTTGTAGTGATCAGCAGCTGCAAACAAAGACGAGCGCGCGCGCCCGCTCCCCCTCCCCTTTCCACCCAGCACAAGTTCAAGAAAGCTAGCTGGTTAGCCCACTTCAATAAAGCACCTAGTTACTGTAGCAAAATGATCGGTCAATTCATGCATAAAATAGGTACTTTGCATACTAATAACTACCAATTCGCATCAGGCTGAGAAGCTCACGCATTTTGCGGGCTTTAAATAACAAATTTAAGAACAAAAACCCCACCCGCCGATTAACGATCACAATCAATAGCCAACAACGGACATGCTGTCCTTCAACTAGTTGAGTTATTAGCACTAAAGTAAAGTTAAGGTTTATACTAAAATGAAGGTGAAAGCTAGCGAATTAGCCAATAAATTGCACTGACCGTTTCAAAGATGCAATTCCAAACGGTGTTCACACCCAAATCGTCAGCAGTATCACCCATACCCAGTGCATACAACGCATTATTCAACAACTTCGCATCGTAAGAGCCCACAAGAAGTCACAATTAAAATAGCTAAACAACCGTGCATCTGACCAGGTAAATTAGCTAAAATAACGAACAAAAGCCAAATTATTTATAATCCAACAGGCAACTGCGCTGGACTTACCCAACCCTCAGAAAATTCTAGGTTTTCACTCCGTTTACTGTGCCCGATTCCCTAGCCAACGTTGACAATGTCGACGTCTGACTTCTCTCACAAGAAATAAAAACGAACTGTAGCAGTCCGACATACCAGCTAGCAATCTAACGTTGGCTAACAACGGTTCGAATAAAACTTTAAACGATAAGAAACCAGTGGCACTGATTTCGACGGAGAAAATTGATTTAAAAATTCTGCCAGATGCCTCCAAGCTAGTTATCGGTTGAACAAGCCATGTGCATATTAGGCGTCTCACTGCTAGAAAGCTCTCTGGATTCACTCTGCACCTGTGTATTCAGCCCGCTGGCTGCCTCAGCGAGAAGCAAAAACCGCCATACACAAGATTAAGTTTTTGCAACGGATATCAGCATTTTTTTTTTAAACAGCATGAATGTACACCAATAGCTTTATTTCGAAAAGTAATTATGTCTACCGTCTATTTTTGCAACAAAAAAACATCACACCCACCTCCACGAAGTGCTGCGAGTCCAATCTCAATCTACCCAGCCTTTCTCGCGCCGAATTCTTCTATGCAACAGCCTTGCCTGTTCGCGCAAAAAAAGACCAAAGTAATATCGTCACTGCTAATTCTGCAGTCCTATTGGCTGTACGTTACAAAATAGCGCTTACTGGCTGATCTGGGGTTTGTAGTTTTTTATTCAATGCTACCAAAACAAAACCACGAGGTAAATGGAGGATGTGAGTGTAACGGTCTTCGCCTAGCCTACTTTGGTTAATTTTGGCGGTTATAGGCCATCTTAATTCAGCACCCTGAAAAGAATATATATGGTTGTACACAACAGTCTGGCTGTTACTCTATCTTCGAGTTTGTAACTATTGAGCTTCCATCCCTCGCGAATCTTCCATAGCTGTTATGTTGTGTTTAAACGAACTGCATATTTCTTCTGTCAACAGCTTCTCATAGTGTGAACTTCAAGTTGCTGCGGTTTGACCACAATTCGCGGATAGTCAGCGTTTTGCAAAACGCATGCAGGCATGCGATATGACCACACATTTGAACGTACGTGCTATAAGGTACGACTGTTAACACAATGATTTCAGCGGTCCACTGTTTCAGTTTTAGTCCGTACTTAAAATATTAAATTAAGCGTTGCTGTGAGCGGTATCATATGTAAGGATGCTGTTTGCACGAGTTCCCATTGATTAAAATTTTGGCTATGCTATTACATCATTGCATTAACAGTTTACGTCTTAATTCCTCTGTACAGACCGACATGGATTAAAACATGGCCATTTTGATTTACAGACAAATATTAAATGGAGAATACAAAGCACGAGACAATGTCCCCCACGCGACACAGAGAGTCGTTCGACGTGCGCACGATTACGTAAGACTCAAGTGCATGTCTCTGGCTGGAGTCTCTCTTCCTCTGTGTGCCTAGCTTGGGTGAGAGACAGACTGGAGTCACGTTTACGTGTTTGTGCCTGCAGGAGCATTTGTTGTATAATAAGGCTACGAAACAAGTATCTGGTTGTGCTAAAATTATTACATCATAGCCTACGTATATGGCCATATGTTTCTGCTAGCTGTATCCCCTGCGAGGTTAATTACGTCTCCGTTTCGTTATGCACGTGAACCCAATGATGACATGTTGGTCTCTGCGTGGCCGCCAGATTAATCTCCAGATTTGTGCTGTAGCAGGAGATCCATGGGGGACAGAGCGGTCGTAATTAAACCCAGTATCTTAGATTAGATATCGCGTGCAGAGCTGATGACCGCATCACGATACAGTTTCAGCAGTATTTCTAAAATGTCCAACTTCCAGTGAAAATCTAGACAACCTGAAAATACCGAATCCGTAGCCTACAAATCCAATACTGTAATCAGTGCAGCTGTTCCGCGTTTGGAAAATGTTACATTGATTATCTGACGGGCCTATTACGAAACATCAGATGGGCTGACTCACCGAAGGATAATTATTAATGCCCGTGTTTAACTGTCACCAATCGTTAAATGTAAAATATAGGGTGCTGTAAATTAGCCTTATTTCGTCGACAGTGCCATATAGTTTAGACCTACTCACTATATGCGCTGCGCGAGGAACTGAAAGCATGGTCGACACACTCATTAACACAGCTGCCTGCACGTTGAGCATGTTCAAGCGTATTCTCGTTAAACGTGTTCTCCATACATGGGGTGGGGAGGGAATCTGTTGATCTGGAAGCCAATTGTTCCTTAAATGAATTATGTAATTTCTGCAGTGAGCGTCTCAGCGGACCGGAGCAGTCTCATCTGGTCCCCCCGGTGCCCCCCCCCCCCCCTTTCCGCATGAGTTAGCGCCGTGAGACGGAGCTGCTTCGTCCATCAAAAGTGGAGCTCCGTCGTCCGCGGGGCATCCAGCCGACGCGTGCGCATTAATGATCCCGTGAGGACCGCCGCCCGAGCTTAGAGCTCGCGGTTGATGTCCCAGCAACACGCTGCCGGTAAAACGGTATTGCGTTACCGCCCCACCCCATTATTATAGCCAAAATAAACCGATAGCACACACACGCACACACACCTCTAAAAGATAACATCACTGTTCCCTTAGTGAAATAGTCCTGTTGATGTAAAGGAAAGGGTGATGAGGCATGTATATATATATATGCTTAGAAAAGGCATGTGAAATGTGGCAGGTCCATATGGAGTGTGGTGTCCCCTCACTGGTCCCCAAGCCCGCTGCTCCCCCTCATCGTCCCGTTTCCACAGGAACAGGCACGGTGCTCGGTCTCGCTGTAAGACAGACATCTGTCTGTAGCTGATCTACCTGTTGTTCTTTTGTTGGACTGAACCCACCTGCTTACCTCCCTCCCCCCTCCATCATGCTATTTCTCTCCCTCTCCATCCCATTATTACTCCCCCCCACCCCCTCTCTCTATCGCCCCCTCCCATCTGCTGGCCTTGGGTTGGGGGTCAAAAGGTCAGCCACCCTCCACCCTTTTTCTGGTCCTCCATATCTCTCATCCCTCCTTCAGGTCATTGTCCTGCTCGTCAACCTTCCCCCCACCCCCCCACCAGGGGTCACAGGTCATGGTCAAACCTGATCAGGTTCGAGCCAAAATAACTGAATTAAATCATTACTGGCTTCCAGCAGAACAGCGTGTGTGTGCATTCCCACCAGCAGTAAGCAGGGGGGCATTTTGTGACTGTGACTGGAACGCTGTGGGAATATAGAGGATTTGTGACTGGAACTCACTCTGAGTTCTGCCGTACACTTTCACAACAAATAACAGCCCCAGGAAGCAGTGTCACAGCAACCGAGATGTAGCTGCGTGAGTGTGTGTACGTGTGTGTGCATGCTTGTGTGTGCGTGCTTGCATGTGTGTGTATGTGTGCGTGTGTGTGTTTGCGTGTGTGTGTGTGCGTGTGTGTGTGTGTGTAGACATCTGCACACGTTCTCTACTCAGAACTGGTCTTCAGAACTGAGCAGGAGTGATTTCTGTCGCTTCTGGCTCTCCAAACACCTGAGATCCAGCTGGTCTAAATTTAGCTACGATGACAAAAGTCACGAGACAAGATTTTTGTTTTAAAACAGACAGAAAAGAAACCGTTGTGTAGAAGACGGGGTGGCGAGAGACAGAGAGAGGGGAAAAATATAGAAAAAAGTTCCTGTGACGCTTTGACAAGCGTTTGTGGTATTTTTAGCATTACTATCGATCTACAAAGTGCTTTTGTTTGCAGCAAGATGAGAACTTTACACAAATGACTACATAGATATAATTTTTTTTAAAGTTCCTGCATTGAAGCAACTTGGCATTTAGAATGTTTTTGCTCCAAATTGTGTTGCGGCTGCTGTTGTGTTTCATGCCCTCTGCAGGGTCTGGTTACAGGCTGATTGGGCCGAGGCTTCCTTAGAGCTGACTGATTGTAATAGAGACACAGACACATGCGTGGGGATATTTCACAGGGCTTCCACTGGACCACCACGCTGAGATGCTCACAGTGTCTTACAGTGTAAGACTTCATGACTTTAGCCTCACATCAACAGCGCAGAATATGCTGACCTTTTAGAAAGCGGTGTGCTCTAGTTCTTTATGTTTGTTTCTGGTTGGTTTCCCCATTGGCTCTGTGTGTGTGTGTGTGTGAGAGAGAGAGAGAGTGTGTGTGTGTGTGTGAGAGAGAGAGAGTGTGTGTGTGTGTGTGTGTGTGTGTGAGAGAGAGAGAGAGAGTGTGTGTGTGTGTGTGTGTGTGTGAGAGAGAGAGTGTGTGTGTGTGTGTGCATGTGAGAGAGATAGTGTGTGTGTGTGTATGCATGTGTGAGAGAGAGTGTGTGTGTGTGTGTGAGAGAGAGTGTGTGTGTGTGTGTGCGTGTGAGAGAGAGAGTGTGTGTGTGTGTGTGTGCATGTGAGAGAGAGTGTGTGTGTGTGTATGTTTGTGTGTCTGCATAGCCTCCAGGTTTGTGAGGAGTAAAGATAAAAGGCAGGTGAGCAGGACTCAGATTTGGCTTTTCTGGAGCACAGATTGTTTTGGCAGAGAGGGCAGATCCCTCCTCCTGTGGGTCCTCCTGCCACCCCACCCAAACGCGTCTCGTTTGGGAAAGCGCATTCTGTCCGACACCCTGGGGGGGAGAGCAGATGGTACCAGCTGAATCCCCCCCCCCCTCGGCTCCTCTCCACCCAAATCTCCCACACAGGCTACGCCTCTGGCCAGCCAGGAGACAAAGAGGGGCGGGGCGGGGCGAGGGAGGGGGGGGTGTCCACGCCCCCATGTTCTGAGCGGCACACCCTGCGACAGCCACTGGGAGCAGATGTGTCATGTATTCCAAGGGAAGGGCAGCTTTTTTGGGGAGGTAACCAGGCTGGGGAGATGAGCACAGAACCGGGGGGGGGGGGGGGGGGCATTGTATGGCTGTAAATGTTTTTGGTCATTGAGGCCGTGTGCTGTAATCTGAGAGTGAGAGGGGAGCACCAGTGTTGGTTTATTAGTAAAGAGAGAAAGAGTGGACCGTCTGGCTGTGTTTGTTTGGACTGGTGTGCAAAATCTCAGGCACACGTACGCTAACAGGACAGCCCGCTTTGGTTTTGCCTGCTAAATGTCAGGCGCTGTGACTTGATGGGAACTCTGAGAGTTAAATAAGCACTGTGCTGAGACTCTGCTCACAGAGGAGCGAGCTGCAGAAGTGATGTGTTCAGTTTGGGCCGCAGCTGGGACACGGTGCTGGCGCTGTGATTAGGAGGAGAGGCCATGCAATCAGGGCTTGGGGGGGGGCTGTAATTGCAACTCTGTGTGTGTGTGCGTGGGAGGCTGTGGGTGGGTAAGCAACTGTGCGTGTGAGTGTTTGTGTGCTTTTGTATGTGTGTATGTTACTGCTGTTTGCCTGTGTGTGTGTGTGTGTGTGTGGGGAACTTGCGTGCACGTTTCCTTGTGTAAGTATGTTCATCCCACAGCATCACTGCACAGAACTGGGGTCATGTGATCTGTTGCTTAGCGCCACTGTACAGTGTCAGTATCCTGTAGCAGCTCTTACAGTGGGTGGCTTTCTGCTGAAGAATTTAACTGAAAATGAAAATGAGTCTCTTTTCTTCTGTAGATGAAAGAAGACAGAGGACATGTGGTTTTGGGTCGGCTTTGGGTCGTTATAGTTATAAACAGGTGGCAGCTTGTGCGGTTTTGGGTCAGTTTTTGGTCAGTTTTGGGTCAGTTTGGGGTCAGTTTTGAGTTGGTTTTGGGTCAGTTTCTGGTCAGTTTGGGGTCAGTTTTGAGTTGGTTTTGGGTCAGTTTCTGGTCAGTTTGGGGTCAGTTTTGGGTCAGTTTTGAGTTGGTTTTGGGTCAGTTTTGGGTTAGTTTCTGGTCAGTTTTGGGTCAGTTTTGAGTTGGTTTCTGGTCAGTTTCGGGTCAGTTTTGGGTCAGTATAGTTATAAACAGGCAGCTGGTGCGGGTGCTCGCTCCCAGCCCTTGCTGGGTCGTCGGTGATTCCCGCTGGGAAGAACTCAGCGGGTTGCCATGGCGGTCCCCTTCATCGGGGTTGGTTTCGGTGCTTCAGGGACCCCGGTGTACCTGTGAGCTCCCTCCGGGATTACCGCCATGCCAAACAACTGGGCCTGCGCTGCCAGAACCCCGCCGCCAGCGAGCCAGGATACTAAAGCACTGCACACACTGCATCTGTACCCGGAGCCGGACACACCCAGGACAGGCCCAGGACAGGCCCAGGACATACCCTGGACAGATCCAGGACACACCCAGGGCTGGCCCAGGACAGGCCCAGGACACACCCAGGACAGATCAAGGACACACCCAGGACTGACCCAGGACAGGCCCAGGACACACCCAGCGCATGTCAGTGCGTGTCAGTACATGTCAGTGCATGGGCTCTGATTGTGCGTGTCAGTACGTGTCAGTGCCCGGGCTCTGATTGTGTGTGTCAGTATGTGTCAGTGCATGGGCTCTGATTGTGCGTGTCAGTATGTGTCAGTGCATGGGCTCTGATTGTGCGTGTCAGTATGTGTCAGTGCATGGGCTCTGATTGTGCGTGTCAGTATGTGTCAGTGCATGGGCTCTGATTGTGCGTGTCAGTATGTGTCAGTGCATGGGCTCTGATTGTGCGTGTCAGTATGTGTCAGTGCATGGGCTCTGACTGTGCGTGTCCCTGGTTAACAGTAAATATCAGCAGTGCAGTCCTGTTCTAACTGAATGTGCTCATTCAGAATGCAGATCACATCGGGGCTGCAGCTGGGCCCTGAGCTTGGATGCTAAAATTGGAAAGGAAAATCATGGAAGCAGCCCATCCTCACCCTGAGGAGATGGCAGGCCTCTCACCAAAAGGGCCCTTTCCCAAGAGTGCTTTCCACCGATGCTCGGCGTACGTGCTGCGTGTGACCGGGCAGCACGTGAGGCGCAGACGAGCCACGAACGCCCCCCCCCCCCCCACCCCGCCCCCCCTCACCCCGCCAGCACAGATCCACCGCCAGCCTTTCTGCTCAGCTGTGACATCACACTGTTACATAACGGCAAGGCTCTTTGGTCTGGGCTGCGTGTGACGTTGGCACATACATGCACACACACACACACACACACATACATGCACACACACACACACACACACACATACACACACACACATGCACACACACGCACACACACACACACAAGCACACACATACACACACGCACACACACATGCACGCACATACACTACACACACACACACACACACACACATACATGCACACACATACATGCACACACATACATGCACACACATACATACACACGCATACATGCACGCACATACATGCACACGCCCTGAGCCACAACACATGCTCACGTGGTACTCATGTTTGTACATATGACACATGCACACACACACACACACATGCATATGCGTACACAAAGTGCACACACACAGGTTTGTACATATACAAACATGGTCCGTACACACAAATGGGGTGTGTACACACATGTTGACAAACAAACACACACACACACACACACACGCTGTATGTAAATCAGGACTGTGGCCTTACAAAGCACTGGGTCAGGGTATTCCTACTGTATGCTCTTATTTTATTTTAACACAAATATAACTGAGTCATTAGCCTGTGCCAGTCTGTGTAGCCTGTGACTCTGTGGTCTGTGACTCTGGTCTGTGGTTCTGCAGTCTGTGACTCTGTGGTCTGTGACTCTGGTCTGTGACTCTGTGGTCTGTGACTCTGGTCTGTGGCTCTGCAGTCTGTGACTCTGGTCTGTGGCTCTGCAGTCTGTGGCTCTGTGGTCTGTGGCTCTGTGGTCTATGATTCTGGTCTGTGACTCTGTGGTCTGTGGCTTTGTAGTCTGTGACTCTGTGGCTCTGTGGTCTGTGGCACAGGCACAGCACAGACCGCAGCACAGATGCAGTTCAGGTCTTTGAGGAAAATCAGTGTTCAGTTGCGTCCAAGTGTTCGAAAGAAAATGCGCAAATGGAACTGACCTGATTTCATAAATTCTGCCCCCCCCCATTTCCCACCAGACACCGCCCGTCCTGTGTCCTATCCCATTATTTGCGGAATGAAGTACAATTAGGCTCTTGAGTGGAGAATTGTGTATAAAAAAGGAATGTCTGTTTTTTGTTTTTTTGTTTGGTGTGAGGTTTGCGATCGTGGCAGCAGTACAATGAGACAGACATATCAGCCACCCCCCCATCACCCCCCCTCTGGGGCAAAGCAGCCTGCAAGCAGCACAACAAAGCAACCAATTATTACAGCCGGGGGGAGTCAGGGGGGGCGGGGGGGCAGTGAATTACCCGGGCAGCTCTGGCTCTCTTTCCAGGTTAACCCTGCTCAGCCGGGCTCCTCTGCTCATCGCTCCTCAGCCCTGCTCAGCCGGGCTCCTCTGCTCATCGTTCCTCAGCCCTGCTCAGCCGGGCTCCTCTGCTCATCGCTCCTCAGCCCTGCTCAGCCGGGCTCCTCTGCTCATCGTTCCTCAGCCCTGCCCAGCCAGGCTCCTCTGCTCATCGTTCCTCAGCCCTGCTCAGCCGGGCTCCTCTGCTCATCGTTCCTCAGCCCTGCCCAGCCAGGCTCCTCTGCTCATCGTTCCTCAGCCCTGCTCAGCCGGGCTCCTCTGCTCATCGTTCCTCAGCCCTGCTCAGCCGGGCTCCTCTGCTCATCGCTCCTCAGCCCTGCTCAGCCGGGCTCCTCTGCTCATCGTTCCTCAGCCCTGCTCCTGGCGGCTGCAGCGGGATCTGCGCCGCGCCTGCTCCTGACGCTAGTGTCACACGAGCCTCTAACGTTCCTGAGGCACGCAGTTCAGACGCTGCTCTCAGCGTGCTGTCAGACCTTACCTGCAGGGCCCACCTGCACCTGCGCCCAGGTACCAGTAAAGCACCCGTACTGTAGGAATGTGTGTGTGTGTGTGTGTGTGTGTGTGTGTGTCTGTGTGTCTGTGTGTGTGTGTGTGTGTGTGTGTGCATCTGTCATCGCTTGCTTTCTATTCCAGTTGTTGCTGTCATGACAACAGTGAATTCAGGACGATCAGCTTTTGAGGTTCCCAGAACAGCGCCTGTAAATTCGTGTTGTGGAGCACGTTCACGCACCTCCGGTTGGTCTTACACCCAGAGCCACAGCCCTGTGGGGCACTGTGGGGTGACCTCCTGCCTGTGAGAAAGCCCTTCAACTCCCTCCCCACCCCTCTGACTCCATTGTTTAAGGGAAGTGGTTGTTTTCCACAGGAAGTGGCCAGCACTGCTGGCGCAGGTGTTCAGTGACTGAACCGCCAATGTAGGTAGAAGCAGGGAGAGGGGAGGGTACAGGAAACGCTGGCGAGGGGGGAGTTTGCCGGGGGGGGTGGGGGGGAGGGGCAACTCCCCCCACCACCCCACTGTTTTCATATTCACCTTCCCTGCATGCAATTCTCCCATAAGCACACCCTGGTCAGTGAGCTTTAAGCACACCCTGGTAATGCACCACTAAGCTTCTAAGAGTCATGTAGTCATGTTCAGAGAAGGAACCACAATCCAAAAATCAATTAATAATAAAAAAAATCCTGATCCAGTGACACAAGAACTGCATTAAAAATATCAGACAAATACCGAGTTCCGTTCATTTTTATTCATGTGAGGAATCAGAGGCATAAAATCAATGGTGTTAAATATTTTCTTTTTATAACTTGACACAGATAAACTATGATTGTTTGTGTGCTGAGTTATAATAAGAAAATGACATTAATACCTTTGGTTTAATGCTGTCTGCTCCGTGTATTGAGAAAGTGGATGAGATGAAATTAGTTGTACTGAAATAGCACAGATGTGCAATATGAGATCAATGCCTTCATTCCAATGCTACATTTCCCTGTGTCTAATATGTCAGTTGGGATACCATGACAACTATGATTTGAATGTACAGTCAGGATTCTAATGCCATCAGTGTTGGGCTGAGCCACAGATTCTATAGACACACCAGATATTTAGCTCCTGTGTTCCTTCCATCCTCTCTGCTTCTTAACTGCAGGAACCTTCCGGATGGTAAACTGGAAACTTGCAGCTTCAAACAAAGATGAACTTACAGAACCACACACCCAACGTTTCCAGAGACAGAACCACATACCCAATGCTTTCAGGTTTCACCCCCCACCCCCCTTTGGCCAGGTGAGGGTGAGCTTCACATAGGTGAAGGCAGGCTTGAGGGCAGGAGGGGGCAGGAGGGGGCAGGCTTGAGGGCAGGAGGGGGCAGGAGGGGGCAGCTAGCAAGCACAGGCGAGGGTCCGTAACCCCGCCCCCCAGGTGGCACTAGCATTGCTGCTCGGTGGAAATCTGTGTCACACAGAGGGGGAGCAGCTACAGCCTCTTAAATAAAAGATGCCATTTATGTAAGGCTTTTAAAATCTCTCCGCATGCTCTACTGCTCCCCTTCTCTCTCTCCCTCTCTCTCTCTCTCTCATCTTTCTCCCTCTCTCTCTGTCCCTCCCTCTGCCCTCCTCTCTCTCTCATCTTTCTCTCTCTCTCTCTCTCCCTCCCTCATCTCTCTCCCTCTCTCTCTACCCCCCCTCTATCTCTCCCTCTCTCTCTCTCTCTCCATCTCCCTCCCCCTCTCTCTCTCTTTCTCTTTCTCTCTCTCATCTCCCTCCCCCCCGTCTCACTTTCTTTCTCTTTCTCCATCCCCCTGTCCACCCCTTTTCCAAGCAGTCTCTTCATGGGCTCCAGTTCTATCCTGATCAATACTGGCACCAGCCCCAACTAGCACCCCCACCCCCCAACCACACACACGCACACACAGTCACACACACATATGTAGTCACGCGCACACATGCACTTACACAATGAGTTAATTTTATTTAAACACACAGAGTTAGCGCTCACAGGGTTAGCCCATACGCGGTTAGCACACACAGGGTTAGCGCTCACAGGGTTAGCCCATACACGGTTAGCACGCAGGGTTAGCACATACGCGCTTAGCGCATGCAGGGTTAGCGCTCACAGGGTTAGCCCATACACGGTTAGCACGCAGGGTTAGCACATACGCGGTTAGCACACACAGGGTTAGCGCTCACAGGGTTAGCCCATACGCGGTTAGCTCACACAGGGTTAGCCCATACGCGGTTAGCTCACACAGGGTTAGCGGTCACAGGGTTAGCCCATACGCGGTTAGCGCACGCAGGGTTAGCCCATACGCGGTTAGCGCAGGCAGGGTTAGCGCCTACAGGGTTAGCCCATACGCGGTTAGCAAAGTCAGGGTTAGCGCTCAGAGGGTTAGCCCATACACGGTTAGCACGCAGGGTTAGCGCTCACAGGGTTAGCCCATACAGGGTTAGCACACACAGGGTTAGCCCATACGCGGTTAGCGCAGGCAGGGTTATCGCCCACAGGGTTAGCCCATATGCGGTTAGCGCACGCAGGGTTATCGCCCATAGGGTTAGCCCATACATGGTTAGCACGCAGAACGGAGATTCCTTGCTGTGATCGTTAAAGATACTGTTTATTTTTAGCTTCTATCATCACTTCAGTCCACGAATCCATCCAGGTCCGTCCCTCCCCTGCCTCCCTCCCTCCTTCCCCCACTCCCTCTCTCCCCCACTCTCTCCCTCCCTCCCTCGTGTTTTTCTCTGCTATGTCGTTTTAACTGTGACAACACCAGTGTTCGCCCGCAGGGAAGGGCGTGCACGCTTGTACCCTGAAAAGATTCTTATCCCCCACAAGGGGTGGAATTGAGGCATTTCACCAGGGTGTGTTACCTTGGTAACGGGTAACTTAGCAACCGTGACAGCTGCTTACTGTAGCTTAGCTTAGTTTAGTGGGTCTACCTTGCTCAGCTGGGAAATTCAGGTGTAAACACAAGGAATTGTGTCGGACAGGGCTGAATGGAGGGGGGGGGTGTTTGGATCGGAGCGCTGAAGGATTGTTTGGGGTAGCCAACATCACACTTTGGAGGGAATTGTGAACTATATCAGAGGCTGGTCTCCATGGAAACAAGGCGGGTAGACGCAAAGCCAGACAGTCAGTGATGTCTTAAAAAACCTGCTCCTCTCTTCGGCTCTGTTCTGGCACATGCCAACCCAGCTCCGCCTCGCCCTTAGCATCCTGACTGCAGAACACTCTAACCTCCACAACACCCTGACTGCACAACACCCTGAATCCACAACAACCTAACCTCCACAACACCCAGAATCCACAACAATCTAACCTCCACAACACCCTCACCCCCAACACCCAGAATCCACAACAATCTAACCTCCACAACACCCTCACCCCCAACACCCAGAATCCACAACAATCTAACCTCCACAACACCCTCACCCCCAACACCCAGAATCCACAACACCCTAACCTCCACAACACCCTCACCCCCAACACCCAGAATCCACAACAATCTAACCTCCACAACACCCTCACTCCCAACACCCAGAATCCACAACACCCTAACCTCCACAACACCTTGACTGCACAACACCCTAAATCCACCACACCCTGACATCCACAACACTACACCTCCCCACAGGAGCCGTAGGCAGCAACACATTTATTCCTGTGCCTGACATCATCTAATCCACAGATTTTCTTCTTATTTACAAAAAGTAAAGCAGTGTTTTTTCTCCACATCGCATATCCTCCGTACAACCTTATCTCATGTGCTGAGTGTATAACTGCTGGAGTAGACAAGCTTGCTTTGTGAAATGACAGATGGTTTAGCTCCACAGTCCCACACACCTCTGGTCCAAACTCAATGACCCCAAGATTGCGTGGCTCCTGCACTAACAGAATCTGGCCACTAGGGGTGCCAGAGGCTAACATGGTAACATTTTAGGCTCCCATAATAGAATACCAGGAAGATGGACAAATAATTGACTCTCCAGGACTCGAGTGACTGATATGACCTTATAGAGGTTACTACACAAAAAAAATACCACTCAACACCTGTTTAAATGACCCAGATTAATTTTACTTTCTTACACTGGAAGGTCTGTGCTGAGAGACGCCCTTGAAACAGATGGCAGCATGTAGGTAAAATGAAAATGTGACACTCACTTATGAAAATGTATCCTTATTATGTAAAATTTGGCATGTCACCTGCCCAAGCCTTCAAATGGAGAGCAGGCTGGTCTTTTACGTCCCCGTCCCCCCCGCCCCTCACACACGAGGGCTGGTCGGTCTTTTCTGTTGTCAGCTTGATTGTGCATGGGGTGACGCTGGTTAACTAAACACTCAGGGGCACACCACCCCGTCCACCAGCAAATCTCCTCTCTGAACATAGAGATGGGAGCCCGGGGTCAGAGCAGCGTAGCTCTCCTTCTGTTTAATCGCCTGGAGTCTGACCAGGGCAGAAAACTTCTGTTTAATCACCTGGAGTCGGACCAGGGCAGAAAACTTCCCTTCCAGCTCCGAGCCGGACATCCCTGCCTGCTGGACTGAACGTACGAAAGAGCTGTCTGCATCTGATCTCAAAATAGGATTTACAAAATGAACACACAAATATGCAGAACAGCTGTCCAGCATGTCATCTCAAAATTAAATAATCACTCACTAATTTAAAATACAAACACAAACGAGAATGGCAAATAAAGCACCATCATTACACTGCTGCTGTAACAAGGCTTTGGGACTAAACAGAGCACGTGCCTCCTAACGAACCACGCATAATATGGCGGTGCCAGCCTTTCAAATTTAAAGAGTGGTCCCATCTAGTGGTGAAATTGTGATCATACAAGCATTTAAAGAGAATTTTCTCAGGCCTTAAATAGAGGTCAGTTCTGAATGCACTGAATTATGTAGGTAACCTTGTTCTGAGAGAAGCCTTTAACTCAGTGACAGAGTAAAAATGACCATGTTATGCATAATATGACTATATTTATTTTGTACAGCATGCATGATGTCGTGTGTGTACAGACTGAATGCTGAGGCCATTTTGCGTTCTTGATTTTGAAAATATTTGTCAGTTATTCCAAAACATATTTGTCTTTAATTCTTGACTGTGCTCAACTCTGATTTTCCTTAATGCTGAATGTTCTCTTTCCCAAGTAACACTGTTTGGTAATTATAGTTTTGGTCATTTGTTAAACACATGTATTTGATTCAGTCAACATCTGTTCTTAACCTTTGCCTTTAATGATAATTGAAACAGTTTGTACTTGCATACCTTGTGAAGGAGAAGGTGAAGACTTTGGAAGAGTTGGCAAGCATGCTCATGTGATATCTACAGTATAATTATTGCATTTTTACATTTTAGGGGGAGCAGCTGTTCCCTTATTAAAATTTATCTTTGAAAGGAGTGACTCAGAGAACACTGGCTGCCTGGCTGTCTACATGGTTTAACTAGTACGAGAGATCTTCACTTTCCAAGGAAAAGGGTCTGTGTGCAGAGCTGTAGAATAAGCGTGTCCTCCCTGATGACTGGCCAATGAGAGAGGAGATAACAATGCTTCATCTATAATGTGCGTGATGCCTAAACCCTCCTCAAATAAACCCTGCTGCTGCTACAGGAAGAGCCGTGTGCTGGCCTCTCCTCTCCCCCTGCGATGGGGACACTGTGCTGCAGGAGGTGACTTTGATTCAGGTTAAACCCAGGTCCTGAGCTAGTGTGGTCATTACAGATCCCGCAGAACTTTGTGGAAATGGCAGGGTGCACTGGCCTGCTACTTCTGGCTACCTAATTACCTCCCCTGCATTTGATCAAACCACCAAAATCTTACATATGAGGGTTTATTATGACATGATCACATAACAGCATCAATATATACATTTATGTCAATGAAATAAACATACTGTTAAAAAAATCGGTACAAATAAAGGCATTTCTTTGTTTCACATTTTCTGAAAATCAAGCTTATTTCATTTCCTTGATTCATAACAACACTGTGAATTTGTTCAGATTTTATTCGTGATAATCAGGGAGATGGACTTCTCCATTTTCATGATGGAGAAGAAATTTGACATCTCACAAAACAGCCCACACACTTCAAATATAAAACAGATACACGATTATATTCATATATGTGAACACATGAATTGAAATATCCGCCACTGATGACACGATAGTATGTACAATTAAAGGAGAGAACTTGTCTTTCTATCAGGCGGCACGTTGGTTTGTCATAGAAGAGGACGGGCATCAGCTTTCCAAAGTGTGACACTAAAATGAATGAGATATTTGGCCAGAGGTTCTGGCAGGAACTCTTTTTTTGCAGTTTATAAGCCTTTTTCTTTGATTTTGCATACAATACACATCTCTACCCAAACATTTTATAAGGGCCCAAAGGTTTTATCTCTCATGGATCCATCATGATCCATCCTCTGAACAAAAATGCATTTAGTATCAGTAGGACCACAGGGTACAAAGAGCCATACCCACATGTGTGATTGCACGTATCTGGTAGACAGAAATAACAAATTAAATAACAAATTAATTAACAAAGTAAAGTAAACACAGGGTTATTCATCTAATCAATGATTCAGTTACACCGTATTTGTTGGTAGGAGTGGATCATATCAGGTAGATAACAGAACTGCCACAAAGTGCTGTTTATGACTATAATTTTATGACAGTCAGGTTAATGATAGTCAGGTTAATGATAGTCAGGTTTATGATAGTCAGGTTAATGATAGTCAGGCTTATGATAGTCAAGTTCATGATAGTCAGGTTCATGATAGTCAGGCTTATGATAGTCAGGTTTATGAGTCAGGTTAATGATAGTCAGGTTTATGATAGTCAGGTTCATAATAGTCAGGCTTATGATAGTCAGGTTCATGATAGTCAGGTTTATGATTAGTCAGGTTCATGATAGTCAGGTTTATGATTAGTCAGGTTCATGATAGTCAGGTTTATGACAGTCAGGCTAATAATAGTCAGTCTTATGATAGGCTTATGATAGACAGGTTTATGATAGGTTTATGACAGACAGGTTTATGATAGTCAGGTCTATAATAGTCAGGGTAAAACATAAAGAGATGAGAGCAGCTGAGCTCTCTGTTCTGCTTCAAGATGGAGCCTCCCCTCAAAAAAAACCAAACAAACAGAACCTTCCCCCTACAGGACAGGTTTAAAAAAGCTGAGGCTGTCCACCCAAATGCTTCAGGCCTGTTCTGAGTGAATAACAGAATCTCGCTGTGTGTAAATGATTTAGTGTTGAAGACACATTCCCCCCCAAGAGACTGTGTTATACTCAGGCTAACAGTTGCTGATGATGACCAGCCTTTCTGGCCCTGGTGAGAGTGCTGTGGAGCGCAGGCGAGCCGCAGTGCTAACTCCGTCGGAGGGAAACAGACGCACAGGATGGCACTTTCCTCTCCGTCTGCTCGCACAGTCGGCCGTCTGTTTGGAGACGTCGCCACGGTGACAGCACGCCTGCTTCCACAGACGCAGCTTTGTGATAAAAACCTTGGTCGTTTTTGGAGCGGGGGCGAGGGGGATTCGATTTATAGGCCTAAAAAGTCATTGAGTGCCTCAAAGGTCACTGAGCTTTAAGGTATGGAAGGACATCTAGAGCATCAAAACATCCATTCTCATTTCTAAAGCTGAGGCCAAGTGCTATTTTAAAAAAAAAATCTTAATGCCAACAATCATGGGAAAGGGTTCAGATCAGTTACATTTAAATTCAGCTAACTCAGGAAATGAAACTAAATCCAGTAAGGGCAGTAGAACTGCTCCCAGCCCTGGGGTAAGGGCAGTAGAACTGCTCCCAGCCCTGGGGTAAGGGCAGTAGAAATGCTCTCAGCCCTGGGGTAAGGGCAGTAGAACTGCTCCCAGCCCTGGGGTAAGGGCAGTAGAACTGCTCCCAGCCCTGGGGTAAGGGCAGTAGAACTGCTCCCAGCCCTGGGGTAAGGGCAGTTGTGCTGTTCTGACTAACAGGGCCCATTTGAAATAGGCAGCTGAGAAACAGATTCTAAGGATTGGCAGTGCTGGTCTATTTTTGGTCAACAAGCTTTTTCCTTCTTCCAGAAACATCCCGAGGCAAAAGAACACAGTAAACAGGAGGAACATGGTCCCAAACAGGAGGAACATGGTCCCAAACAGGAGGAACATGGTCCAAACAGGAGGAACATGGTCCCAAACAGGAGGAACGTGGTCCAAACAGGAGGAACATGGTCCAAACAGGAGGAACATGGTCCCAAACAGGAGGAACATGGTCCCAAACAGGAGGAACATGGTCCAAACAGGAGAAACGTGGTCCTCCAGTAGAACTTGGCTAGTTATCAGGGTACTGGCTTCTGCTACATAACTCTAAACATCCCACACTCTCTGCCCATCGGAGATCCCCACAGACCCCCATTCAGCACCCCAACACCCACCCCCACCACCCCAACACCCACTCCCATTCAACACCCCAACACCGCCCTCATTCAGCACCCCAACGCCTGCACCCATTCAACACCCCAACACCGCCCTCATTCAGCACCCCAACGCCCGCACCCATTCAACACCCCAACACCGCCCTCATTCAGCACCCCAACGCCCGCACCCATTCAACACCCCAACACCGCCCTCATTCAGCACCCCAACACCCGCACCCATTCAACACCCCAACACCGCCCTCATTCAGCACCCCAACGCCCGCACCCATTCGGAGAACACCAGGCTAGGCTGGCACACAACACCCTTTCAATGCTCTTTCAGAGCCTTTGCGACATTTTCTCAGCACCTCCGCTCTGTAGTCCGAGGTCTCCAGGACCCTGCGATGGCTGCTTCTTCACTAGCGCGAGCTGTGACTGCAGGCACCTGTCAGCCCGCGCTTCCACGACTTACGCTTGCATACACCCGCCGTTTTCTTCTGAAAACTGAGGCCATCTTTTTCTTTAAATGGCAGGACAACAGACAAACATTAGAAGCCCTTCTGAAAGGGTTTTCCCATGTAAATCCACAACATGGACTTCACTTAGAAAAGATCATACTAAAAACAGGAGAGAGATGGTGGGGGAAATCCAGCAAAGCCCACAATAAGAAGTTCCTGTTTCTTCCTCCACTGAATCTCCTGCTGCAGTGTCTGGCGTTGTTTTTATTCATTTATTTTTTTAAATGAAAATATTATTGTCTCTACAATTGTCTCCAAACCCATTCCATGTCTGTTTTTTTGGGGTGGGTGGGGGGGGGGGCAGATAGGGGGTGTTAGGAACAGTACCTCCCCCACCACGCGGCCCCCCCAGGCCCAAGCAGTTGCCCGTTGCTGCCGTCGCCACTGCAGCTGGTGTTTAAGCAGACTAGCTCATTGCAGTCATCCCTTCCTCCCCTCCTCTCTCTCCCCTCCTCCTCCTCCTCCTCCTCCCATTTCTGCAATGCTGGGCTGTGGGGCGCCCCCTCCCCCCCTGCTACGACCCATCCTGCCCCTCTGTGCTGCCTGCAGGGGGCGGAGCCTCTTCAGTGCTGGGGGTCTAAAAACAGGAGAGAGATGGTGGGGGAAATCCAGCAAAGCCCACAATAAGAAGTTCCTGTTTCTTCCTCCACTGAATCTCCTGCTGCAGTGTCTGGCGTTGTTTTTATTCATTTATTTTTTAAATGAAATATATTGTCTCTACAATTGTCTCCAAACCCATCCATGTCTGTTTTTTTGGGTGGGTGGGGTGGGGCAGATAGGGGTTAGGAACAGTACCTCCCACCACGCGGCCCCAGGCCCAAGCAGTGTGCCTTGTGCCAGTCGGCCACTGCAGTGTTGTTTAAGCAGGCTAGTATTGCAGTCATCCTTCCTCACTCTCTCTCCCCTCCTCTCTCTCTCGCCATTTTCTGCAATGCTGGGCTGTGGGGGCAGCCCTCCCCTGTACGACCATCCTGCCTCTGTGCTGCCTGCAGGGGGGACAGTGTTTCAGTGCTGGGGGTCTGAGCACCGTCGGCCATTGGGGGGGGGGGGGGGGGAGAAGGTACATAATTAGCATTCCGTTTGGTTATCACACTAAATGCTAATATATTTACAAAACCTGTTAAAATGTGTCAAGTTAGGACAGGAGAGAAGAGTGAGAGGAGAGGAGAGAGAGAAGAGGAGAGAGAGAAGGAGAGAGAGAAGCAGGTTTAGTAGAGAGACAGTGGTAAGAGACAGTGTTGGGAGCAGTGTTGGGAGCAGTGTTTGGGTTAGGGACAGTGTTTGGGTAAGGGACAGTGTTTGGGTAAGGAACAGTGTTTAGGTTAGGGACAGTGTTTGGGTTAGGGACAGTGTTTGGGTTAGGGACAGTGTTTTTGTTAGGGACAGTGTTTGGGTAAGGGACAGTGTTTGGGTTAGGGACAGTGTTTGGGTTAGGGACAGTGTTTAGGTTAGGGACAGTGTTTTTGTTAGGGACAGTGTTTGGGTAAGGAACAGTGTTTAGGTTAGGGACAGTGTTTGGGTAAGGAACAGTGTTTGGGTTAGGGACAGTGTTTAGGTTAGGGACAGTGTTTGGGTTAGGGACAGTGTTTTTGTTAGGGACAGTGTTTGGGTAAGGAACAGTGTTTGGTTGAGGGACAGTGTTGAGGTTTTGAGTGTGATGGGGAAAGCTCCATGCCCATGAGTGACAGAGCTCACCTGTGAGGGGCAGTAGGAGCTCTTACCTGTGAGTGACAGAGCTCACCTGTGAGTGACAGCTCGGCCAGTTTGAGTGGCAGGTCGGAGGGGCTGACCCCCGCAGGTGACCCCAGAATGTCCGGCAGGGCATTCCGCCGACCGGAGCGACCCGACGAAGCGAAGTCCAACACCGGCTCCACCTCCGTCATCTCAGGGAGCTCACCTACCTGCAGAGAGGGAGGGAGGGAGGGAGGGAGAGAGAGGGAGGGAGGGGGGAGGGAGGAGAGGAGGGAGGGAGGGAGGAGAGAGAGGGAGGGAAGGGAGGGAGAGAGGGAGGGATGGAGAGAGAGGGAGGAAGAGAGCGAGACAGAGAGAAAGGGAGGGAGGGAGGGAGAGAGAGCGAGGGAGGGAGGGAGGGAGGGAGAGAGGGAGAAAGAGAGAGAAAGGGAGTGAAAAGCAGAGGGGATGGACAGAGAGAGAGTGGAGGAGAGAGGAAGACTGTGGTTGTTGTTGACAGGCAGGTTTGTCTGTGCATTCATTTTAATTGCATAATTGCAGTAAAACACTATAGCATCTATAGGACACTACAGCTTCATGTGACCCAGGAAATTCAAATGTAAACAAGGACATGAAGTTGCCTCACATCTCTTGCCCACTAGGGGGAACTGTAGCCCCACATGCTCTACTTTGGAAGAGTGTACAGACACCCAGTGCATTGTGGTCCTTTGGGCATGTAAATACGCAGGGTGAACTCTGATGTGTCCAGTGTAATGGGCAGGTGTACAGGTGAGCTCTATAGCACGAGTGCCCCCACCCCCCTCCCCCATCACCCACTGCACACGCTCAGAACAGCCCTGTGGCAAGGACATATTCTATCCTCCCAGCGCTGCTGTGTGCGTTTCCATGGTAACCACTAGTTCAGCTATCAGGTTCAGAGGGTGATAGAAAGACTAGCAACACCGATGTCCCATTTGCACCACACATACCGACAACACACACGGATACACACACACACAGCACACCATCACACCACGACAACAACAAACAGCGCACACACACCGACCAATACTAACCAACACAGACACGCACACACACCGACCAATACACACACACAAACACACACACCCGACCAATACACACACACACACACAGACACGCGCACACACACACACACAAACACAGACACGCACACACACACACACACACACAAACACAGACACGCACCGACACACACACACACACACATGCACACACACACACACATAATCACACACACATACACATACACAGACAGACATATACATTCACACACACACCCAACCAATACACACACACACAGACACACACACGCACACACATAAAGATGCATGCAGAGAAAGCCAGCAGCTGTTTCTATGGAGACAGGCAAGAAACCACCTCTGGCATAGCAACAGATGAGTTCACATCTTTCTTTAAATAAACCCAGCCTCTCCACCAACCCAACCTCCCTACTAACCCAGCCTCTCCACCAACCTCCCACACCACCTCACATCAACCAGCCTCACCAACCACCTCCACTAACCAGACCTCCACCAACCACCCACTTACACCAGCCTGAGCCTCTACACAACACCCTACTACGAACCAGCTTCACACACCACCACTTACAACACAGCTCTCCACCAACCACCACTCTACTAACCACTCACATCAACTAGCTCTCTACAGACCCACCACTCTACTAACATCCAGCCTGAGCTATCTACAACCCACCTCTACTAACTAGCTTCACAACCACCCACCAACACTCCACCAACCCACCCACTACTAACAGCCTACATCAACTGAGCTCTTACAAGCCACCTCCTACTAGACCAGCCTCACCAACCCACCTCTGCAAAACACAGCTCTCCATCACAGCTTCTTACAACCCTCTACAACCCAGCCTCTCCACCAACCCAACCTCCCTACTAACCCAGCCTCCCCACCAACCCAACCTCTCCATCAACCCACCCTCCCAACTAACCCAGCCTCCCCACCAACCCAACCTCCCCATCAACCGAAACCTCCCTACAAACCCAAACAACCCTGTGTGTGTGTGTACGCGTGTGTGTATGTGTGTGTGTGCACATATGTGTGTGTGTGTGTGTGTGTACGCGTGTGTGTGTGTGTGTATGTACATGTGTGTGTGTGTGTGTTCATGTTTGTGTGTGTGTGTGTGTTCATGTGTGTGTGTATGTGCGCATGTGTGTGTTTGTGTGTATGTGGTGTGTGTGTGTGTGTGTTTTTGTGTGCTGGCTCACTTCCAGGGAAAAGTACAGGCTGCTATCTGGGCTTCCAGCCCTGAAATGTCAAAGACACTCTTTGTTTCTCCTGTCAGCTGCACAAAGGCTAAGCTACAGTTAGCAGCAGACTGCTTCACAACCCACTCAGCAGGGAGGGAGAGGGAGAGAGGGATAGAGGAGAGAGGGAGGGATAGAGAGGGAAAGAGAGGGACAGATAGAGAGAGGAGGAGAGAGAGAGAGAGAGAGAGGCAAGAGGGAGGGATACAGAGAGGGGGAGAGAGAGAGAGAGAGAGGGGAGAGAGACAGAGAAAGAGAGAGGGATAGAGAGGGGGAGAGGGATATAAATTAAAATAGGTATATTAAAAATAGATATTATTTTAGCATGTAAAGCAAACTGCGAGATGTAGCCTAAGTACAGCGGGTGGGGGGTCGGGCAGGGCGGAGTCTGTAGCCTAAGTACAGCGGGTGGGGGGTCGGGCAGGGCGGAGTCTGTAGCCTAAGTACAGCGGGTGGGGTGGCAGGCGGTCTATAGCCTAAGTACAGTGGGTGGGGGGTGGGCAGGGGGAGTCTGTGGCCTGACTGGGTGGGGGTGGGCCATGGCGATCTGTACCTAAGTACAGCGGTGGGTGGCGGCGGAGTCTGTAGCCTAAGTCAGCGTGGGGTCGGCAGGCGAGTCTGACACTGAGTTTGTGGCCCTGCGATGACCGCGGCTGTTTTGCGGAGAGCTCGTTAGCATAAACGAAGTTACGGGAAAAGGGCGCGTTATCGATAAAGCCCAGCGGCCGAATTCAGCAGACGGGGGTGACGCTGAGAAATAAGGAACCATTCCCTCCTCACTCGCTGCACGAGGTCCTAAAGGTCAGCGCAGGGCTGTGAGCGCAGGACAGGCAGCGCAGGGCTGTGAGCGCAGGGCTGTGAGCGCAGGGTTGTGAGCGCAGGGCTGTGAGCGCAGGGCTGTGAGCGCAGGACAGGTAGCGCAGGGCTGTGAGCGCAGGGCTGTGAGCGCAGGGCTGTGAGCGCAGGGCTGTGAGCGCAGGACAGGCAGCGCAGGGCTGTGAGCGCAGGGCTGTGAGCGCAGGGCTGTGAGCGCAGGACAGGTAGCGCAGGACTGTGAGCGCAGGGCTGTGAGCGCAGGGCTGAGAGCGCAGGGCTGTGAGCGCAGGGCTGTGAGCGCAGGGCTGTGAGCGCAGGACAGGCAGCGAACAGAACCCGGCACCGGAGGAGGGGTACGAACAGGAGAGGCGGAGGAGCTCTTCCGGTACAGTTTACTGGATAATGCTCCCCCCGAACCTGCTCCCTCCATAGCTGCGCGGAATTAACACACGAGCCGATCTGAGTTATCTATTAGCGGCAGATACCCCTCAAACACGACTGCGTTTAATAGTGCCGCCCCTGCACTCCACATAAATGTGTTTTAAAGTGGAGAATTCTGGTTTCAGCATCGAAAACCACGGCCATCACTCTTCTAACCACAATTATTCATCGAGTAGTTAGATCTCTCAGCTGCGATAACAATGATTTAATGAGGAGTTAAAACGTCGGGTCTGGCCAGCGCTGCTGAGCTCAGTAAGCTGGTTAACCAGGGAAGAGATTCAACATGAACCGTGTTTAGCTGAGAGCAGGCTGGTTCAGGGTTCAGGGTTCAGGGTTCAGGGACGGGACCCCAGCACACTTTGGGATGAGGGCAGTGGCCTGTAGGTGCATGTTTGTGCTCTACCGCTATAGGCTGTGTCTCGAACAGCACTTTCTGCTTTTTTTTATTCTTCCCACGAAACAAAGTCTGCAATCTCAATGCACAGAACAGGACGGATTACAGTAAATACGATACAGAACAACAGATATATACAGTAAATATATATATGGTAGAGGTGGCCTACACTTTATTACCAAAAGTATCTGGACACCCCTTGGTCTGGGCGGTTTTTCATGGCTTGGGCTAGGCCCCTAAATTCCAGTGAAGGCAAATCATAATGCGACAGCATACGATCACATTCTAGATGATTCTGTGCTTCCCCAATGGTTCGGGGAAGGCCCTTTCCTGTTCAAGCATGGCAATGCCCCTGGGCACACAGCAAGGTCCATATAGAAATGGTTTTGTCGAGAATGGTGGGGAGGAACTTCACTGGCCTACACAGAGCCCTGACCTCAACCCCACCCAACACCTTTGGGATCAACTGGAAAGCCAACTGTGAGCTCAGCCTAATCGCCCAATCAGTGCCCAACCTCACTAATGCTCTTCTGGCTGAATGTGATAAAAAAAATCCCAGCAGCAATGCTCAAACATCTAGTATAAAGCCCAGAAGAACAGAGGTTGTTATAGCAGCAAAGGGTGGACCAACTCCATATAATTTTGTATGAAATGTTGGATGTCAGGCGTCCACATACGTGGAGTCAGTAAAAGTTGGAATACTGAATAAAACTCCCCAAAAAAAGTGCTCCACTTAGAAATTTTTGCAAGTGCCTGAGGCCGTGTGTAATTAATATTAAATATGGGTTCACAAAGAACATTTAAAAGAAAAAACTGTTGAGCCAGACAGAACAGCTGTCCTCCTGTTAGCGCCGCATGCTAACTGATTGAATGACAGCCCCTTTTATTGACACTTTCTGCAGAATGACTCCGCAGCACCATTTAAATCTATTATGTGAATCCCCAGTGGGCAGCAGAGGCCAAAGTGTTTGAAAGCAACTCGATATGAAAGCCACTCACACACTGATTGCATGTCTGCGTCTGAGCTGAAGTCCAGCACGTGTAAAACACCATTGTGCTCCACCTAGCTAGCTTTGCCTAGTCCTGTACCCAGCGAGCTTTACCCAGCTAGCTTTGCCTAGTCCTGTACCCAGCTAGATTTACCCTGCTAGCTTTGCCTAGTCCTGTACCCAGCTAGATTTATCCTGCTAGCTTTGCCTAGTCCTGTACCCAGCTAGATTTACCCAGGTAGCTTTGCCTAGTCCTGTACCCAGCTAGATTTACCCAGCTAGCTTTGCCTAGTCCTGTACCCAGCTAGATTTACCCTGCTAGCTTTGCCTAGTCCTGTACCCAGCGAGCTTTACCCTGCTAGCTTTGCCTAGGCCTGTACCCAGCTAGATTTACCCAGCTAGCTTTGCCTAGTCCTGTACCCAGCTAGATTTACCCAGCTAGCTTTGCCTAGTCCTGTACCCAGCTAGATTTACCCAGCTAGCTTTGCCTAGTCCTGTACCCAGCTAGATTTACCCTGCTAGCATTATCCAGCTAGCTTTGCCTAGTCCTGTACCCAGCTAGCTTTGCCTAGTCCTGTACCCAGCTAGCTTTGCCCTGCTAGCTTTGCCTTGTCCTGTACCCAGCTAGATTTACCCAGCTAGCTTTATCCTGCTAGCTTTGCCTAGTCCTGTACCCAGCTAGATTTACCCAGCTAGCTTTATTGTGCTAGCTTTGCCTAGTCCTGTACCCAGCTAGCTTTGCCCTGCTAGCTTTGCCTAGTCCTGTATCCAGCAAGCTTTACCCTGCTAGCTTTGCCTAGTCCTGTACCCAGCTAGATTTACCCAGCTAGCTTTGCCTAGTCCTGTACCCAGCTAGATTTACCCTGCTAGCTTTGCCTTGTCCTGTACCCAGCTAGATTTACCCAGCTAGCTTTACCCTGCTAGCTTTGCCTAGTCCTGTACCCAGCTAGATTTACCCAGCTAGCTTTATCCTGCTAGCTTTGCCTAGGCCTGTACCCAGCTAGCTTTACCCTGCTAGCTTTGCCTAGTCCTGTACCCAGCTAGATTTACCCAGCTAGCTTTGCCTTGCCCTGTACCCAGCTAGATTTACTCAGCTAGCTTTGCCTAGTCCTGTACCCAGCTAGATTTACCCAGCTAGCTTTATCCTGCTAGCTTTGCCTAGGCCTGTACCCAGCTAGCTTTACCCTGCTAGCTTTGCCTAGTCCTGTACCCAGCTAGATTTACCCAGCTAGCTTTACCCAGCTAGCTTTATCCTGCTAGCTTTGCCTAGTCCTGTACCCAGCTAGCTTTGCCCAGATAGCATTACCCAGCTAGCTTTACCTAATGTTTTACCCAGGTAGCTTTACCTAGCTATATTTACCCAGCCTGCCTTGCGCCCTCAGAGAGCCACCGCTGCAATAACCTCCCCTGCAGGTCAGCACAGCCTCCCGCTCCACAGAACTGCAGCCCTCGCCACTCCTACACCGATCGCCTTACTGTAATATTCATTACCACTGAGAGCATTCTGTCACCTGCTCATGCGATTAGCACTGAATGTCTGTCTGCGTCATACATAAATATCTACGGTCTGTGCTACTCTGGGGTTTGTAGCTTCTCATGGTGTTTGCATTCTCTGTTGCTGTTATTTCCGTAATGTTCTGCTGCTCAGGACAATAACATGTGCTGAGGGAGCCCGTGTACGCTAACACACGCCACGGCGGCGGCCATGTTGAGTCTGCTCCATGTCCGCAGGCTGAGTCACCGTCTCGCACCTGCTTCCTAGATCTCGGGCATCAACAGCGGGTCGGCTGCCAATCAAAGCGAGAGGAAGCATCGGCTCAGCTTATCCCTGCCACACCTGATTGGCTGTGCAGTCCCTATCAATTCAGTTTTCAGTCCTTACCTGCTTAAATAAAGGAACATTTTTTCAAAAGTCTCCATATTACATTACTGGCTTTTAGCAGACACTCGTATCCAGAGGGACTTACACAACTTTTTATGTGGCTGGATATATACTGAAGCAATTCAAGTTAAGCGTCCTGCTCGAGGATATAACAGCAGTGTCCCACCTGGGAACCAATCCTGCAACCTTTTGGTTATAAATCCAGTTCCCTAACCTTTATCAGGATGGCTTTCCCTTTACAAATTACAGTACAGGGCAAAAATATGAGAGAGTGAAAGAGAGAGGGGGAGAGAGAGGGGGAGAGAAAGAGACAAAGGGAAAGAGGGAGAGAGAGAGAGAGACAGTTCCCACCAGAGATCCATACAGAGAGTGGCAGAATGAAATACAAGCAAAAAATCCAGAGAGAGAATCCAGAGACCCTGTTTAAAGACTGCAGTCAAATTAAGGGAAAAGATGTCATTACAAACTTGCTGTTCTATACAGAGTACACATCAGCATGGCATTCAGCTCTCTGCAAACATTATAAATATGTCACGAAAAGGGGAATTTGCAAAGGACGCCAGATATATATGTTTGAGGACAGTGAAAAGATCACAGAAAACAGACAATTGACTGTTAATATATACCAGAATGGCACAGTAATGGTGCAAGGAAGTGAGGCTGCCCTCATGGCCTTTGAAAATGCCTTCGACTCCCTAAAAAGCCAGGCAGAGTGTGAGAGAGCAGAACACAGAAATCTGACTACTGGGGCACACAAAACAGAGGGAGAAACAGAGCTTCCTCAAAGCCTCACTGCCACTACAGAGAGCAAAGCCCCGCAAACTGACACCCCTCCCCCAACCCCGCGCATCAACACCAAGGTAGCCCAGATGAGAGACAGCCTCTCCCTAATGGAGGTGGAGCTTGTGGAGCTGAGAGAACGCGTGCAGGCTCACATCACCTCAAACACAAGCACTGAGTTCCTTAAAGACCAGCTCAGCCAAGTTAAAAACCAGCTGAAGGCATCAGTACAGGAGCTGAAAGGGGAAAATGAGCTCTTGTTCCAGGACAGACAGGCACTAAAAAAAGAATTAGCAGAGGTAAAAGACGAGATGAGGAGAGAGCTGGTGGGGCTCAGACAAGAGATACACCAGAGAGATATTATTATAGAGACTCTAAGAGCAGAGATACATTCTCTCCCTGGCCCCCTAAATCCCCCTCACACTGAGCAGCTCCAGTCCACACCCAGCCCCCCCGAGCCAAATAGCCAAACTGCTGCAGAGGGTAATGCTGCCCCTTCCTCTGACCTCAGCACCCCTGCAGCCCCCAGCGTACAGGCTGCTGAAACACCCAGCCAAAAGAGCCCTGCACCTAATCCTACAGCACCACACACACACACAGATATAGCTATCCTCATTGACTCCAATGGAAAATTTCTGCAAGAGCAAAAACTCTTTCCAGGATGGAGAGTAACAAAATTTTGGTGTCCGAAAACGCAGGACGCATTCCGAATTCTCTCAGACCCAGAATTTGGTACACCTGCGCACATAATAATTCACACCGGCACCAACGACCTAAGATCAGAGCAAGAGAGAGTTGGAGGGCTGGTGTGCAGAGTAGCAGAGCGGGCCACGGAGGCCTTCCCCAACTCCAAAATCATCATTTCTACTCTGCTGCCCCGTAAGGACATCCACCCGGCCACCATTCTGAGAGTAAATACTGACATCTCCAGAGGATGTGCTCTCCTACCTAATGTGCACCTGGCTCACCACTCCACCATCTCACCCCACGTCTTATATGATCACATACACCTAAACAAGCATGCAGTCAGCCAGTTTGCCAGAACACTGAAAGATGTAGCACTAGGCAGGCACATTCACTCGTCAAGGGAATACAGAGAAGAGCCCCCAAGCTACCGCACACCCATCAGAACCCCACCCACCCACAGACGTTTCCTGAGACCCCATTCTCCGCCAGGATACCAAGTACACCAGTACAGCCTACCCAGACCCGCTCACCGCCCACCTCCACCCGGACCAACCCACCGCCCACCTCCACCTGGACCAACCCACCGCCCACCTCCACCTGGACCAGCTCACCGCCCACCTCCACCTGGACCGGCTCACCGCCTACCTCCACCAGGACCAGCTCACTGCGCACCCCCACCCAGACCAGCTCACCGCCCACCTCCACCAGGACCGGCTCACCGCCCACCTCCACTCGGTCCGGCTCACCGCCCACCTCCACCCGGACCGGCCCACGCCCCATCCCCAGCCACTACTCCCAGAGCATCCCCACTGCATCAGGGACCTTCCCCACAGCAGCAGCAGCAGCAGCAACACAGCTATGCTGAAGCCCTCAGAGGACAACAGGACACACTGGAGATTGGTGAAATCAAACAATTGCTGCAATACATCTGCAATAAATTGATTTAAACAGATTAAGTGAAAATATATATATATATATATAAGTATACATATATATAAATGCATGTGTATGTTAATGTACACATAGGTATAGGTTAAGGTACACATATGTATGTATACTATGCATACTCACAGGTCTCCATAAAGAGGCAAAGAGTTGTAATAATACACCCTAGAAGTTTTTGAATTATCACTATTATAGTTACAAATGTTTTTACTGGTTTATCTCATTTTAAACAAAAAATGTTAATTTATTTAATATGACTTCGTTTACAATAAGTATGTGGAACATCCAAGGTCTGAAATCATCAGCCTTTGGACTAAAGACCTTACACCATGATTTCCAAAACAGCATAAAAGAAAAGGATATTATCATTTTGCAGGAAACATGGTGTAAGGCAGCCATGGTCACCCACTGTCCCCCAGACTACAGAGAGATCATCATACCCTCCCAAAAGATTAGCACTATACATCAGGGCAGGGATTCAGGGGGAATAATAATCTGGTACAAATCAAAATTACACAATTTTATAGATCCCTTAAAAATTGGCAAACATTATTTATGGATTAAAATCAAGAAAGGTCTTATTCTTTCAGAAAAAGATGTATTTCTCTGTGCCATATACATCCCTCCCTCAGAGTCCCCATACTACACAGAAGATATGTTCCCTGAATTAGAAAAAGAGGCAAACCATTTCCAGGCCCAGGGAAATGTGCTCATATGCGGGGACCTGAATGCAAGAACAGGAACACAACTTGATTGTACCAGCACACAGGGAGATTACTATATAACTAAAAAAATGCCCTTTCTTAACAATTCTCCCTATTCCCACAGAAACAACCATGATCATGTAATCAACAAAAATGGAAGAGAACTCTTACAACTCTGTCGAAGTCTGGGTCTGTACATCGTCAACGGTAGGTTACGAGGGGATTCATTAGGAAGATATACATTTTGCTCACCTCTTGGGAATAGTACAGTAGATTATATGATAACAGATTTAGACCCTTTCTCTCTCAGAGCATTCACTGTTAAGCCTCTAACCCCTCTGTCTGACCACAGTCAAATTACTGTGATTTTCAAAAGGACAGAAATTAACAATACTACACACACAAAGCCCAGTAAGCTGTTAAATATAAGAAAATCATACAGATGGGTTCAAAACAGTGAAGAAGAATTCCAGAAAGCAATTAGAGATCAAGAAATTCAAACACTTTTAGACACCTTTCTGGACAACCCATATATTCACAGTATAGAAGGAGTCAATCTGGCAGTAAAAAATGTCAATGCTATCTTTGAAAAAACAGCAGAAAAATCACAATTAAAAATGAAAAATAAACTGAAACCTCATCTCAAAAAAGAGGACAAATGGTTTGACCAAGACTGTCAAAACATCCGAAAAGAACTAAGAAAATTGTCAAATCAAAAACACAGAGACCCAAATAACTCACATATACGCCTTCTTTACTGTGAAGTACTAATGCAATATAAACGTACACTCAGAAACAAAAAAGCACAATACACTCATAAACAAATGGCAGAAATTGAGGAGTCAATAAATACAAATCAATTTTGGGACCGATGGAAAATCTGAAAAAAATCACAACAAGAAGAATTAGCGATACAAGATGGGGATATTTGGACAAACCATTTTCAAACACTTTTTAAAAAAGTGGAATTAGGAGCAAATCCTGACAAAACCATATAAATAAAAATTGCAGGAACTTGAATTGGCTATTAAAGATAATCAAAATCCATTGGACTTCTCGATTACTGAACAAGAGCTTAAAGATAAAATTAAAAAATTGAAACCTAAAAAGCATCTGGACCTGACAGTATTTTAAATGAGATGCTAAAATGCACAAGCACAAAATTTCAACTGGCCATCCTAAAATTATTCAATTTGGTTCTGAGTGTAGGTTACTTCCCTGACATCTGGAACCATGGGCTTATAACACCAATATTCAAAAATGGAGATAAATTTGACCCAAACAATTACCGAGGCATCTGTGTGAACAGTAATCTGGGGAAGGTACTTTGCAGTATCATAAATTCTAGACTTTTAACCTTCCTTACTAAACACAATGTCTTGAGAAGAAGTCAGATTGGATTTTTACCAAATCACCGCACAACTGATCACATTTACACCCTACACACCCTAATTGAGAAATATGTAACCCAAAACAAAAAACAAATATTTGCTTGCTTTATTGATTTTAGAAAAGCATTTGATTCTATTTGGCATCAAGGGTTATTCTACAAAATTATTGAAAGTGGTGTAGGGGGTAAAACCTATGATCTAATAAAATCAATGTATACAGGGAACAAATGCGGCATAAAAATTGGCAACAAAAGAACAAATTTCTTCTCACAGGAACGTGGAGTAAGACAGGGCTGCAGCCTTAGCCCAACTCTTTTCAATATTTATATTAATGAATTGGCAAACATATTAGAAAAGGCTGCAGTGCCTGGTCTCACTCTACACAACTCAGAGATCAAGTGCCTGTTCTATGCAGATGACCTGGTTCTCCTTTCCCCCAGTGAACAGGGGTTACAGAAAAGCCTAGACCTGCTAGAACAATACTGCCAGACCTGGGCCCTGGCAGTAAACCTTAACAAAACTAAAATTCTGACATTCCAAAAAAGATCCAGATCTCAGGGAAAAAACACAAATTCATGTTAGAACACACTACATTGAACATTCCTCAAATTACAATTATTTAGGGCTAAAAATCAGTTCTACAGGAAACTTCAACATTGCAGTGAATGAACTAAGGGAGAAGCACGCAGGGCCTTCTACGCCATAAAACGACAAATTTGTGTAGAGATTCCAATTAGAATTTGGCTTAAAATCTTTGGAGCTGTAATCGAACCAATTGCTCTTTATGGCAGTGAAGTGTGGGGTCCACTCATCAGTCAAGAATTTGGCAAATGGGACAAACATCCAATTGAAACCCTGCATGCAGAATTCTGTAAACATATCCTGAAATTACATAGAAACACAACAAACAATGCATGCAGGGCAGAATTAGGCCAATACCCATTACTTATCAAAATACAAAAAAGGTCAATCAAATTTTGGAAGCACCTAAAACAAGTGACCCCACTCACATCAATACAAAGCCCTGCAATACCAAGAGTTGAGCAAAGCAAACAATCCCCTCACTCAGCTGGTCCTGAGCCTTAGTTCCCCACATACACTAACACACACTAACACCTCACCTGCTCAGGATCAGAACAAAACTACAAACATAATTAGAATAAACCAAATTGCAACACAGCTGAAACAGAATTATATAACCTACTGGGAAACTAAAACAAAATTGCAAAGTAAAATGAAATGTTATTTGGCCCTAAAAGACAGTATGCTGTAGCGAACTACCTGACCACAGTTACTGACAAAAACTGAGAACCACCTTGACGAGGTACAGACTCAGCGAGCACCACTTAGCTATAGAAACTGGCAGGCACAGACAATCATGGTTGCCAGAAGAAAAAAGATTGTGCCAACAGTGCAAAGGCAACCAAATTGAAACTGAAAAACACTTCCTAATGGAATGCACAAAATTTGACCAAATTCGCCAAAAATTCTACCAAAAAATAATCCAGAAATGTCCCCAATTCAATGATATACCCAATGACGATAGATTACCCTACCTATTAGGAGAAGAAAAAGGCTGCTGCATATTAGCAGCACAATTTGTGTTCTCCTGCCATACTCTGAGGGACAATGTGTGACCACCTCATGCACACATTTACACACAGCATACACATGTACAAGCAGACACATAATATTCACTCATGCACATAACACACACATAGTCAGACACACACACACACACACACCTAACATCACTTACTGATATTTTTGTATATATTTTTTTTTTTTTTTTTTTTATTTATTTTATTTTATTATTATTTTTTTTTTTATATAACGGATTAATTGTATATAGTTGTATGTTATAACCACTGCTTTGGCAACACAAGTGCCTATATTTGTCATGCCAATAAAGCACTTTGAAATTGAAATTGAAATTGAAAGAGGGAGGGAAAGAGGAAGAGAGAGAAAGAGAGAGACAGGGTGAGAGAGAATGAGACAGAGGGAAAGTGGGAGTGAGAGAGAGAGAGATGTAGAGGGAGAGAGAGAGAGACAGACGCAGAGGGAGAGAGAGAGAAAGAGAGACAGGGTGAGAGATAGAATGAGACAGAGGGAGAGAGAGAGAGATGCAGAGGGAGAGAGAGAGACAGACGCAGAGGGTGAGAGAGAGAGAGATGCAGAGGGAGAGAGAGAGACAGACGCAGAGGGAGAGAGAGAGAGAGAGAGACAGATGCAGAGGGAGAGAGAGAGACAGATGCAGAGGGAGAGAGAGAGAAAGAGAGAGACAGAGTGAGAGAGAGAGAGAGATGCAGAGGAAGAGAGAGAGACAGACGCAGAGGGAGAGAGAGAGAGAGAGATGCAGAGGGAGAGTGGCCCCTGGGGGATGTAAAGCAGACAGCATATATGTCTGCCTCCCACCTCTCCCTTTGTTAGACTGAAGCCGACTGGCTGTGGCGTTGGCAGTTTCCATGGAAACATCACTATTTTAATCCGTGGATTATAGGGTTAGTGCGAGAAGTACCCAGAAAACCACGCACAAAATAGATAAATAAATAAAAAGCTGCACGCTCTCCGTGGATTTATTTGCGCGTGGGTTTATCACAGCTGTACGGAGCATCTTCAGTGCGTTTCTCCCGGAAATCAGTCCTTTTTATGAGCATCTCAACATCGCCGTTTACGGAGAGACAGAGGAAGCGCTGTGCGGTTTAATGCACCGCTGTGCCATGCCGTTCTGCTGCAGCGATGTGACACAACCGAACACAACCAGACACAACCAGACACAGCCAGACACAACCAGACACAACCGGACGCAACCGGACACAACCGGACGCAACCGGACACAACGTTGTGGAAACATTGCAAAAGGGTTGTGCTTCCGCTGGGGCACGGTGCTCTCTCTCTCTCTAGCTCTCTCTGTGCTCAGAGAAGCGTGGTGATGTTTTGGGATAGATTTTGGGAGTTAATCCCTATCAGGATGTCATATCCCCCACTCCTGCGATGCCCCCCACTGATCCGGATCAGTAGGAGGAGGTCGGAGTCACTGCACAGGGGTGACATTCCCGCACCTCCTCAGGACATCTTCTGGGACCACGGAAGCTGGACCTCCTCACAGGGTGTTTGAAAACAGCGCTGCACCGTCTGCGGTGAGCACACTCACCAGGCTCTGCACCGGGCTCTGCACCGGGCTCTGCACCTCGCTCCCAGTCTCATCGGGCTCCAGTCTCACAGAGCTCCAGTCTCATCGAGCTCCAGTCTCATAGAGCTCCAGTCTCATAGAGCTGCAGTCTCACAGAGCTCCAGTCTCATAGAGCTCCAGTCTCATAGAGCTCCAGTCTCATAGAGCTCCAGTCTCATCGAGCTCCCAGTCTCATTGAGCTCCAGTCTCACCAAGCTCCAGTCTCACAGAGCTCCAGTCTCATAGAGCTCCAGTCTCATAGAGCTCCCAGTCTCATAGAGCTCCAGTCTCACCGAGCTCCAGTCTTATTGAGCTCCAGTCTCATCGAGCTCCAGTCTCATAGAGCTCCAGTCTCACCGAGCTCTGGACTGCGCTCCAGTCTCACCAAGCTCCCAGGCTCAAAGGACCACACGCACAGCACCATCTGCACCGGCCACAATCCCGGGGTCTGGGCCAGAACAGGCACCTGCATTTGGAGATTTTCCATCTCACTGGCAGGAGAGAAAGGGCAACTCTCCCATTAATCCGGAACAGAAGGAGGCGGAGCCTGAGAGGTCGCCATGACAACCTCTCTGCCACGGAAACTGAGCAATCTTCCTGGAGATTTATTCAGGAGGAGCGCTGATAAACATCCAAAAACAGCATCCATGATTGGCTTAATGATGATGATGATGATGATTATTATTATTATTATTACTGTACAGCAGCTGTAAATTATATTATAGCAAAATCTACAGACAGTGAACAGAAGTCGGAAACACAAATGTAAAGTCACTTGACAGGGTGTTGGGCCACTGTGTGTATCCAGTACAGCCTGAAAGCACAGCGCCTGAGCTGCTGTAGTTCTGCAGGACGGAGACCACACCCCTCTTCCAGAAACACAATCAGCTCTTAGCTGACAGTGACAAGCGCCCTCTGGGTTCATTCTGGAAAATTCCATAAGCGCAGAGCTCAGTTCAGATCCGGTGCCTGAGAGTGGCCCTGCACCTCAGTGCCATTGCCCCCACACCCCCTGGGAAACTGCTCCTGCTCTGTGGATATGCACACTGCTTCCTGAAACGCACCCCTCTCTGGAGGACAGAAACGCCCGAACACGGGGTGAACATGATCACGCTGTGCCATTAACCCAGGGTAAACTATGTCATCCGCAGCTTGTGCGCACGGCGAACAGACGCCAGATCTTATAACTGACCAACGGCAGACATACACCAGCAGCCTGACCCCAAGCAACACCCACCCTCTAAACACACATCCATCTCCACTAAAGCACATAAACTATAACAATATACATGCACAATACATGTTCATTATTCTTAGCTTTCTGAATCTAAATGCTCCCAAAATACTTTTGGCAGAATTATGATACTGCTGTCATCTTGAGATTCATAGTTCTCCCATTAAATCCCCTCCATATGATTTTCCTGTTTCCTTATATAACACACCTGAGCTCTGGCTGATAATCTAAAGTCGTATTTACTCATGTTCCTGTGTGCGGGCAGGAGTTCCTGTGTGCAGGAGTTCCTGTGTGCGGGCAGGAGTTCCTGTGTGCAGGACTTCTCGTTCAGGAAGCTGCTCACAGCATCGGCAGGGAAAATAACTGAATGAAAAGACTCTTCCCACACACTGTGTGAACATTATGAAGGTGAGGAAATGTTTCATAATGTGTAACATTGTTACAGTATTCTTGTGCATAAAAGATACCCATAATAGCTGATATAACACACAGTTAATGTGTCTGTTTACACAGCAAGATGCTTCATAGCTCTTACTGTTCAGAGCCTACACTGCCAAGTTAGGGAGTCAAGCTTGCTCCACACTGCTGCTCTGACCACTGCTCCACACTGCTGCTCTGACCACTGCTCCACACTGCAGCTCAACACTCTTGTTCTGACCACTGCTCCACAATGCTGCTCTGACCACTGCCCCACACTGCTGCTCTGACCACTGCTCCACACTGCTGATCTGACCACTGCCCCCCACTGCTGCTCTGACCACTGCTCCACACTGCTGCTCTGACCACTGCTCCCCACTGCTGCTCTGACCACTGCTCCACACTGCTGCTCTGACCACTGCTCCACACTGCTGCTCTGACCACTGCTCCACACTGTTGCTCTGACCACTGCTCCACACTGCTGATCTGATCACTGCTCCACACTACTGCTCTGACTACTGCTCCACACTGCTGCTCTGATCACTGCTCCACACTGCTGCTCTGATCACTGCTGCATACTGCTGCTCTGACCACTGCTCCACACTGCTGCTCGTTAGAGACTGCACCTCCCCCCCCCAACTGCCGCCTGCGGCACTCCCTGTATCTCCTGCTCCTGTGCCCCTGGAGGTGCCCTTTCCATAACCCCCCCCCCTTACCTCATTAATCCTCCAGCTCCCCATGTGAGGGCTCCCCGCTGAAGCCTGGGGTTTGTTCCTCATAAAGACTACATTCATATCCCCCCCCCCCCCCCCCCCCCCCAGCTCTGGAACAGAGATTAATTATGGCTCGTTATCCCTACATGTTAATCAGTAGCTAACGCTAATGTGTCTCAGAACCACTTAATGCACAGAAGTCTGGTTCATAGCTCCAGATTCTGGGTGGGGGTCCACTCCTGACCCGGCTGATCAGAGCTTTCACAGATGAACCTCCCCATCCTTCTCTCCCTTCCTCTCTCTGTCTCCATTGCTTTCTTTCACCATCCCTCTCTCCTACCCCATCCCTCTGTGTCCCTCTCTCTCACCATCCCTCTGTCCTACCCCATCCCTCTCTGTCCCCCTCTCTCACCATCCCTCTGTCCTACCCCATCCCTCTCTGTCCCCCTCTCTCCATTCCTCTCCCTCCCCATCCCTCCCCACCAGGAGGCTTTTCCATCTTTTCTCATCTGCTGTGGGCTGTCTGTTAGAGGCTGGCATCATTCAGAGTGGCAGACAGCGAATACAGACACAGACAGAGCAACAGACAGAACTACAGACTGCTACGCGCCGGGAGAGAGACAGAACTACAGACCGCTACCCGCCGGGAGAGAGACAGAACTACAGACCGCTATGCGTCGGGGGAGAGACAGAACTACAGACCACTACCCGCAGGGGGAGAGACAGAACTACAGACCGCTACGCGCCGGGGGAGAGACAGAACTACAGACCGCTACGCGCCGGGGAGAGACAGAACTACAGACCGCTACGCGCCGGGGGAGAGACAGAACTACAGACCGCTACGCGCCGGGGGAGAGACAGAACTACAGACCACTACCCGCAGGGGGAGAGACAGAACTACAGACCGCTACGCGCCGGGGGAGAGACAGAACTACAGACCGCTACGCGCCGGGGGAGAGACAGAACTACAGACCGCTACGTGCCAGGGGAGAGGAGCACTGTCATCCTCTATCAAACTTTAATGAGCAGAACTGAGGCAGAGCAGAGAGACAGAGTGAGACAGACAGAGAGAAAGAGAAAGGATAGAAGGAGAGAGAAAGGGAGGGACAGTGACAGTGCCACACACAAACATACACACACATGCACACACTCACCCATACATACATACACACACACACTCACCCACACACACACACACACACACACACACACTCGCATGCTAACCCGGCATGAATATTTCACCACCTGCAGCAGTTCCTCCAGAACAGGAGGGGAAGAGTGCATTATGGGTAAACAAACAAACATAAACTCCATCCACTCTGACCCAACCCATCCTGACTCACTCAAAGCAGAATAGATTCCCTCCCCCCATTCCGTAATGGTTTGCACCCTGAACGTGAGATTCGGGGATCTTTTGGGCCTGTCTGCCCTGGACTGATCCATCACTCTCCAGAACGTTGGGGTGGAAGGGAAGACCCTGCCTGATGCTGCGCGCTGGATCCCATGGAGGGCTGAGAAAAAAGTTAATGATTCCCCAGCACACCCTGTCCTCTGAGCCTCCTTAACACCGCAGGTACGGGCACACCCACACACACAGACACACACACTCACACACTCACACACACACACACACACACTCACACACTCACACACACAACACATACACTCACTCACATACACACATACACACACACACACACTCACATACACACTTACACACACACACATACACTCACATACACACTTACACACACACACACACTCACATACACACTTAGACACACACACACTCACTCACATACACACATACACACACACACACACACACACACACACACTCACATACACACTTACACACACACACACTCACATACACACTTACACACACACACACACACACACACACTCACATACACACTTACACACACACACAGACACAGTGCAGTGTGCACTGTATTCTAAGACCTGTTCACTGGTTCCAGCAGATGACTTTCCAAGCACACCTGCCACCACTGGCCGCTTGCAGAATATCTAACCTGGACCCTGAGGTGCAAACCTATTACATGCACATGCTCAAATACAAGGCTGTGCTCACCATGCTGGTGGGTCGGGATCCTTATCAGGTGTGGAAATCAGCTGAAATGCCAAAGACATCTGCCCCCCCCGCCCCCCCTCGCTCCAGCCACCCCGCCGTCCCGCAGCACTGACTCTAATTCACAGGTCCCGGGCTGGACCCCCCACAGCGGGGCTCCTGGCTGTGATCTGTACAACAGAAGGGCAGCACCTGCTATTCCATCGTTCAAACTGTAACCGTGGGTTACAGCCTGGCTGCAGTCCAATCACAGGTGTGACATTACCCTCGCATGTGAGAACAGGTCCTCAAAGCTAACTGTGGTCCTCAGAGTCAGAGATAACTGTGTTTCTGTGCTCCTCAGAGTCAGAGATAACTGTGTTTCTGTGCTCCTCAGAGTCAGAGATAACTGTGTTTCTGTGCTCATCAGAGTCAGAAATAACTGTGTTTCTGTGCTCCTCAGAGTCAGAGATAACTGTGTGTGCCCCCCCAAGCAGACCTCCTTTACATGTGATTTATCATTACAAAATGGCTCTTCATCTAAAAAAGTCACTTAATTCTCCTTGGAGGTGAGATTGAGCACACATTACTAAAATTATGCAAGTCCCAATCTGGGGGGGGGGGGGTGTTTTCTTGGATACAGTCGGAGAGAGACTGATGGGGGGTGGGAGGCGGCTGTGACACGGCTGAAGGCTGACAGGCTGCCTGTCATTGGCTGCTCTGTTGATAAAGCCCAATCAGAGGCAGGCTTATATAAGAGAGGCCTCAGGCTGGATGGTGAGGAGGCGGGGCAGCCGGAGGGACCAGCGGGGGGAGGGGGGCTGGGCAGCCGGCAGGACCAGCGCTGCCCCGGGGGGGGGGGGGCTGGACCTCCCCAGAGGGCTGGTTTCTTTGGGGAAGTGTGCAGTGACTCCCCACGCTTCCTAACGGGCCTCCCTGACCGGCTCCATCCATCACAGCTCCCCCAGGACCGCGCGGTAAAAGCCTCTGCTCGGCCAAGCACGGGGAGGGGCCGCGAGGCTGATGGGCTTTTTAACGGCACCGCAGAATGGAGAGCAGTGAGCTGCCCCCGGCCCCGGGGAAGTTACTACGAATCTCTCAGTGTGACTTCCACTGAAACCACCCCCTGCCCTTTCATTTTATGACCGTCTCCTAAAAATACCGGGCTAGCGCTTCTCAGCGTCTCCGGGATAATAAAACCACGTGTGTAATTCCCATCGCTTCTTTAAAAGGGATATGCTAGCGGGAAAGTATATGATTCTGTGATTGGCAATGCTGTCCCCGAGGGCGGGCGGACACACACACACGTGTCTGAGGGGCATGCTGCAATAACTTAAGGGGCTCGTATGCTTCACACAGCGCTCCGGGGACTGATGTCAGAACGTGTTTCACTTGCTGCCAGTCTGGGAACTGCTAAGTGTTTCCAAATGCGCGCTCGCGATGCCGCGAGCCTGGGACGCCTCGCTGCTTAATCCGACAGTCGCGGGACGAAAACACGGGAATGAGAACCCGCGACACAACCAGGAAATTTTGTTCTGGGCTCAGCGTTTGATACGTTGTAACGTGCGTTCGGGTTTACGAAACGCTGCCCTGTCACTGTTAAATATCCACGTCTTTACACTTCAGTAAGAGAGCATTCTAGATTTAAATAAGAGGTTATGTAGTCTTGTCAAGCCGTATCGTAAGGTGGAACATAACTATATATAGAGAGCGAGACAGAGAGAGTTTAGGTGCGTGTGCTTTGAGTAAGTATTGTGCTGTCAGTAAGCACTTTAAATACGCCTTCATTAAGTCCTCGCCACCCTCTTCCATGTAAACGGTGGCCAAATAAGCAGTAGGCTACCAAAGGTTAGTGGCACCTCATATACTCTGTAAATATATGAGTGCTGCTACTTGCCTATACCCATAAGTGCATGAGAATGCGGCTTCTTGTCGCTGTATGCATTCTCTGCTTGTCGTTCTTCAGCTTCGCAAACACATAAAATGTTTCTCATATTTGTGCCCTGCTGCGAACCCGCACGGCGCGAGGGATGAGCATATATGATACCGAAACAGGACTTACCAGTGAATAAATCGACTCGCGCGGCTGCTTAAGCAGAAATCCTGAGTTTTCTTTCTCCAGTAATCATGGCACTGTGAAAAAAGCGACGAAGGACACGGGCCGGCTAAACGAACAAGCGGACAGATCTCGTGCACCAAAGCATCTTGAATTAAGATGACCAAAGACCTGTGGTTGTGGCGTTCCGGTGTGTATGCACAGGGTACCGGAGAGGAGGCGGAACCAAAGCGCGAACACGCAGGGGAGAACGCGTGTTGAAAGTGCCGAGTGAGCAACGTCTGAAAGGCTGAAATTGAAAATATTTGCGCCCTATGACGCCCCCACGCCGCCGTTAAGTGGAACATTCCTTTACAAAGAGTTGCGTTTCGTCTATTCCTGTACGATTATGTAAACTGTATGTCATGATGCGTGATGTAAGGAGTTCATAAAACCCTTCCATGTTGCATACCCCTGCAAGAATGGTGCACGTCCAAATGATATCCAGAAGGGTTATTCGTTTTCTGACCGCCCCGTGCCAAGCCACTCCATTTCAGTATTAGATAAAGAATTTCATTTCCTGTTTCCTCAGCAGGTGATCAACAGGTACGCCTGCAACAGGTGACATGTCAGTGCCACTTGTATTCGTGTTATCAGAACATTAGCTTTCGCATTGCCAAATTATAATGCACGTTCAAGAACAATAGATCGCGGCACACTCACGCGTATACACACGGAGGAATTTTGATAGTTTGAATTGTCACGCTGTTTATTACGCAGGGTTGCTGCTTTGTCATCTTTGTCATAAAAGCTGAAAACTAGCTTTAAGTCGTATCGTCGCAGAAGTTTCAATTTAGGTTTTTCAGATTTTTTCCCCAGCAGTGAATGCGAAGTTCGTTACTTTTATATTGCACTGCCGCTCGAGTACAGATGACATCACGCAGTAAAATGTCCAGCCTTCATTCAACTCTAAACAGATAGAATTTGGTCCCATATTCCGGCGTGGGACCAACCAAATGTTATCTGATAAGACTTTTTTTTTTTTTTTTTTTTTTTTAACTGTGCAGTAGCCTAACCTGAAATGAATGAAGCCTTATTTAGTATTAGCATTGTAACCAAGCTCGTTATTTTGAATAAAGAACATTGGCAATCACTGTACGAGAGCTGAGTTCTCATGATTTATTAATACCGGATTCGGAGCTGACAAAGCGACGCTGGCCTCGATGAGGTCACCTCGGAGATAAGACTTCCCGCCCGGCGCAAAGGTTGCGCAGGCGCTGTCACCTGCACGGCTGCAGGCAGCGGTACAGGTGCGTCCTTTTCCAATGCAATCTGATGGCGCGCGCTGTGTGTGTACCAGAGACTGTAAAAAATATGGACAAAGCTACTGTGACGTCACCCATTGACTCTCCGTGGGTCTCCGAAAATACGTTTTGAAGCTCAATGGCGGGCGCGGCCATTTTGGAGTTGGAGCCAAAACCACAGAGTTTAAAAGCCGCTCTGTGATTTTTACAATTTGATTGACAGTCCGGTGCGGAAAAGCCCATCAACCTGAACGAGGCTAGCTGACTGTCTGCCGTTATGTTTTAAAATATATTATCAGATGTTTACGGAGTTTAATTTCCATCCGTGACTGTACTGTCATGTAATCACATTATATGTATGACATTAAAAATACAATTTGGCTATGTTCAGTTATCTTCAATTCATGTTTCTCAGCAAAACGCATATGCTTAACTAGCATATCAGCTTGCCAGTGAGCTAGGTAGGCTATCCGTGGTTAGCTCACGCATTAGCAATATGAACCACAGGGGAAGAACATTGACTACACTGATGGTCAATCAATCGGAGATGTGTAGGCTACTGGTGATTTGACTAGGCTAATTTTCGTATAACTGTCTGGTAGATCTGCTGTTAACCGAGCAAGTTATCGTCGTAGGTTTTCGCCAGTCAGTTAATGAGCCAGTAACTGCTACTACTAGCTACTCCATCGCCGTTTGTGGTGTTCACTTGCTGGGTGACGCTAGCTGACCGATCGTTCGCAAATCACTTTCTACCGAATAAAAATTAACACTGTCAGCGGTTATTAACAAATCTACCAAGTATTTTAATAACTGATCTGCAGGCGTGTAAATATGACAACGCACTTTGTACAGCAAGTTTTCCACCTGGTGCATGAAGACAAAAATAATGTAGCCTACGTTGAATTTCTAATTATTATTAGGCTATCGTTTTTTTCTTGTAAATCATCAAAACCAATGGAGAAAAGCCAATATACGCAAGGAGCCCCCAGAACCGATTCTGAGAACCACTGTCTTAAATGCCTAGCTTGTCGGTCTCTTAAATGCTAAAAACATATTCCTTTCTAAATGCCAAGATGGTTAATTTCGTTAAATTCTGTGTGTGTGATTTCAGCAAATGAACCTTGAGACTCTTAATTCGCTTCGTGAAACTGAAAAAGTGTTTATCCCAAAATCGGGATTATAGTAGCTTTGTCACATGCTTGAAGCATGGCCCAGGTAGACATTTACGGAATGTACACGACTGACAAGCCGCCAAACACGTCTGACAGATTGAATGTTTGCCGGTTAAGGTTAGCTAGCTAGTCAAATGGCTTGGTAGCCGAAGTTGCGAACTGTTTTAGCATAGGCTACTACTGGACTACCAAATATAGCAAGCTGATTACGCTTTCTGCCAACTAATTATTTGGTTAAGTAGGCTAAAGGAAATAGTAAAAATGACTCGGCTACCGAAAAACTTAAGAGGAGGATTATTTTATGGTCGTCTAGTGCAGCTGTAAATAGCACACGCCATAATTAAATCACCACGAAATGGGATGCTTGCATTTTCAGACTTAGCACAGGCGGACCGTAGCCGGCGCCGCAATGTCAAGGCCAAGAGACGCCACCGCCCACCCCAGTGACCATAGACTGTAGCCCCTACTATAGCTCAGTCCTTCGAAGTAATCCGGAAGTGACGCAAGCTGTACCTCATTGGTCCAGAACAAATATTGGCACTGTGCCCAAATGACGCAATAAATCATGAAATCGACCCATGGACAGTCATAAGACCAATAAAATACACATATTATGACTATTTGTTCTTGTGAGAAAAAATTATTGACTTTGTATTTTGATCGCATTTGTACCGTAGACTTACATGGAAACCGGATATGAAAACACCTATACTGGAGCCATCCGTAGTGGCGCTAGTGAGCAACCAGGAACTACAACACCAGGAAATGAGCTTCAAAAACGAAGTCTGGTTTTGGCCGCTTGGTGTGTACCTCATCTCATGGACTCTGGCCCATTCACATGCGTCGGCGTTTTGTTTACAGACACCTTCATGTACAAGCACCTCGAGGCTGGAGGACTATGACACTGTGGACTGTGACTAAGGAACTCCAGGAAACGGCTGAGGTCATGGCGACGGTGATGAGCGAAGGTGGTGACGTATAGCATGCTCTGAAACAGGCAGATTTTCCGGTGGCGGACTCTGCCGCGAGACAGACGGTCCGACAACTCCCTGGCAAAGCCTTCAGTCCCTCGCCGACTGCGCGCGAGCACCCGATTCCTTCCGCGAGATGAGGAGCCTTTTATTATATTTCATTAGCTTATTGTTTATTTGAACAGTGCAGTTTAGCATTGCTACAAGTTAGAACAACGGACAGATGTGGGGCACCGGGCCCGTCATGTGCTTTGTAGGCAGTGTGATTCACAGACGTAGGCTAGCCGAGGAGGACGACATAGCTCAGGACGTAAGACCGATTGTCTGGCAGTCGGAGGGTTGCCGGTTCAAACCCCGCCCTGGGCGTGTCGAAGTGTCCTTGAGCAAGACACCTAACCCCTAACTGCTCTGGCGAATGAGAGGCATCAATTGTAAAGCACTTTGGATAAAAGAGCTATTTAAATGCAGTCAATTTACCATTTACCAGGACGGGTGGGAATGCAGGTCGCTAAACTGTGTCAAGGACATCTTTCACTTCCATCATGTTTATGCAGTCTGTAGTGTTACCATCCACGTGTGCGTAAACATGCCCTATAACAGAGATAGTAAAACACGTGAAAGAGAAAGCTCTATTGCCCTTTGACTGTTTTATTGGTCAGAAAATCAAGCTTTAGTGCCCTCCTTTTCTTTCTTGTGGCACAGGATGCACGGCAAAGAGTATGTGAGTAAAAATAGGTAACATGCACACGCACACACAATCACAAACACATACGCACACATACACACAAACACACACATACACATACACAAACACACACACACAAACACACACATGTCAAAAACTGAAATACTTAAATTCTGGTAAAGTATGAAAGATTTTGTCTGGAATAGTCTATGTTTAATTGAGAAATTGACAAATGCTGTTTCATATTGCAGTATTTTAGCTTTAAGCAGCCTTAGGTGGATAACAGCTCAGTCGCATGTAAACAAAAAAGGTGTCAGTGGACATTATGGATGTGATTTATTGACAGTGTAAATCACAGTAATAATGAGGTGAAGTACACACAGGCCAGAACACACTAAAGTGAAGGGCTGGGAATGAAATTCTTGCAGAATGGAACAATACGGTAGAACACTGGAAGAACAGACTTCATTCTGCTGTCTGCACTGAAAGAACAAGGTGCAGTCACCTTGAGCCTGCAGCTGTCCAAAGAACTAACAGGACACATGTGAATGAATCCTTTTTCATGTCAACTTCTCTCCAAATGCCTTCATCCTCGAAATGAGAGTCAAACGTGCGCCATCTCCCAATATTTTACATTGTACCCTGTCAAAAAAAAAAGTTTTTAAAAACAGTGATCAACAAATAAATAAATAAATAAACACCATAAACACATATAAACGCCGTTTTTAGTTTTATTCTTTCTTCCTCAGCACTTCATTGTGCCGTTTGGACTGTATGTGCCTGTGTTAGCAGTGACATTCATTCAAAACCAAACCGTTTTGAATTTTTCTGCAGTGACACACTTGAGTGGAACTGTGCTGATGTTTGGGCACCCAAATTCAGTCTTAGAATTGATTCTAATCCCTGGCTTGACAGCATTAACAAACAAAAACAATTGTGTATGTTTAATTGTTTTTGATACCCGTGCAAGCATATTGCACGCGCCAATATTATTTCCCCTCTCTCTGTCGATGTGTAGTCCCCAGTCCACACGACAACAAATTGCCTTTTTAAGATTGCTTTTGTTAACACGAGGCATACAAACCCAATCACGGCATTTGCTTTGAATGGATATTTTTGTCATTAACTCCGGGCCAGTGTGAGGAGGCCGTGCAGAAGGATGTGATTCACAGACTCCTCTGTCCCCAGAGGCCGTGTGTCGGTGGAAAGCTGGTCAGACCGTCTCTCAGTCATTATTGTGAGCGTTCGGGAGTCTTCTCAGGAACAGCTGGTGGCGACAGAGCTGCACTGTGTCTCAGGGGTTTACTAATATAAAGGCAGCAGATCAGGGATCCAGTCTGAATCGGAAAGGGCTGCTGTGGGCACAGGTTTTTGTTTTATCAAGGGATTGACTGAAGAAGGTTATTGGCTAATTAGTTGACTCAGGTTTCGTAGTGCTGTGCTAGAACAAAAGCCTGCACCCGCACTGGCCATTTTATGATAAGATTGGACACCTCTGCTGTAAAGTATATGCATTGTTACCATGGGAACATTTAATTTCTATGGAAGGGGCGGGGTTATACATATTGAGGGTTTCTGAAGGCTGTAAGTAAGACCTTTCATTGGATGGAGAGCAGCATCGCAGGATTGGCTACAGATGCCATTTAATTTCAGCCAGTTCAGGAAATAAATTCCTGAATTGTGTAATGCAGGGCTTCCCAACCCTGTTCCTGGAGATCTTCTGCCCTATAGGGTTTTAGTTCCACCCTAATTTGGCACACGTGACCCTACTCAACGAGATCTCAAGTTGTTGAGTGAGGTGTGACTTGTTAGGGTTGGAGTGAATACCTACAGGATGGTTGATCTCCAGGAACAGGTTTGGGCAGCCCTGCTCTAGCTGTTGACTGAGGTGTCCCTTGTTAGGGTTGGAGTGAAAACCTAGAGGATGGTAAAGCTCCAGGAACAGGGCTGAGCAGCCCTGCCATGATTCCGAAAATCTTATATGGGGAGAATGCACTTTCTCCATTTGTTTGCAAACTGGTGACCGGTGCATTGTCAATGTATTTAATCTTATTTTAAAATAATGGCACAAGACACAGCTCTACAGGGCATGGTATGTGTGTGAGTATGTATGGTGACAGAGGTGAACTTGAAATGCAATGAGTGTCGCTCACGTCAACAACTTACATGTAGAATAGCATCTCATCGGTCAGGGATCATTTTGACGCCCTAAATATGCCTGTGTTGGCCAGAAATGTTACATAAACGAATTACATTTTTACTGCCATGGTCTTGAAAATACAATTGTGGGCGCCATCTGGTGGGAGATCCGTCCCTACCCAGGCGAGCCAATGATCCCACTATTTTTTGTGTGGGAAAAGTGCCCGTTTCCGTGACATCCTGGAAATAGCCGATGCTGGGCGGCCATGTTGGTCCTGTGCGTTCTCGTCATTCAGCATTTCACAGCTTGACGGGAAGGGCTACGTTTCACACACGCTACCTCTGCTTGTATACGCTTTGTTTTTCATTTAAAAATACTGGTCCAGGGATTTTAACATACGAACATGGGTGCTTGTCTGGCATTGTGCTCCCTGGCCAGCTGCGTAAGTGGCATATTTGCATGTATTTAAAATTGTGTCACTGGTTTTCGAGAGCGATGGATAATGCTAGCGAGCTAGCTGCGTTTAGTATTTGAATGTAGCCAACTCGATCTCGTTAAACAGTATATGACGTTTGGCAGCTAACAATAGTTTAGCCACATTTATGTTTTCTCTAAAACGTTGTAATTATCAGTGCTTTATAGTTATAGCTTCAATAATTATAAATATAAGTACAGCGGAACGGGATTAATTCGTAAACGTCATTTTAGCTCCTGTGTTGTGTATGGCTGCGTGTCCGTACGACTGAGAGGAATGTCAGTCCGTTTTATGTAAAAACAATTGAAAAAAAATACAAAATTGAGTATTTGGCCTCTGAAATATATACCAGAGCGAGCTGTCTAATATTGTGCTTGCGTATTATTTAATAGATAAATTATTTAACAAGGTTCCTTGTTTGGACATGGGATGTGGTCAGTCAGCGTACTTCCTGTGGTAGAGTAAACATGCTGGATAACAGGGTAGCTAAAGTCTGCTAAATTTTAGCTTGCGTGACTGAATTTAGTGATTAATGGCCAAATGACATCACTTGATATGTATTGACCAATATAACGTTAGTCTAGTGAAACAATAAGTTATTCAGGAATTAAAAGTGAGTTCGGCTGTTTGTTTTGCTAAATGCTGTTATGGGCGATCCAGTGCTGCTGGTCGCGCGGCCATGGCTTTACAACAGCCCTGAATTAGCTATAATAAGCAATTCGGGTAAATCTGGTTTTATTTCGGAAAGCAACGTTTCACCCCTGTGTCACTCCTGAGTCACAAATTCCGTTAGATAAGGAACTGTTTCTAAAACACTTCCTGATTGCAGAAGAGCAGAAGCGCGTCCAGAGGTAACGCTAGACTAGCTGCCTGAGGCGTGGGGAAATGATCTAATGACTCCAGCCGCTGTTGAGCTGTCATGACATTTAGACTCGACTGTTCTACTGATAACTGCGACAGGTCCCTAGCGCATAGTTGGCGATGCGAAATTTGGGCTGATGACAAGGAAGCTATTGTTGCGGCAGTAGCGCCAGTTGTTTCACAAGCATTAGGTCATTCCGTAGTAACAGCTCATACCAACGCATTGGCTACGGAAGCTTTTGAATTCAACCCTGATTTTAACGGGTTGCATTAAATCCTACAACATTCTTGACCCATGCAGGGAGAACATAGCCAAAACATAGTCAGCATATATGCGCGGGTCACATGCTTTTCACAGAAGAGGAAAAGTAGATGTGGTATCGTAGCCACTGTGCGCAGAGGAAACGATTTGTCGAGAAAATAGTAAAGGGGCGTGGTTCCATCTGAATGACGCCAGAGTATTTTACCATGGCAATAGCGTTGACACGTGACGGCGCCAGTTATTGTGGTCTGAACAAGCAGCTGCAAAATACTCCAGGAGATCCATCACAGCGGGTCAAACGCATTAAGACCTGGATACAGTCGGAGCTGTGTGAAAAAGCGAATCAAAGCAGCTAACGTCCTGCCACTTTATAACGTGCACGCTGGTGAACTGCAGGAACATGGCTGCCTCAGGCTGCAGAAATCAGGAGAGCTTTCTGCACATGTAATGCAGAATCTGCTGCATGTGCATGTCTGTGCGCATGCGTGTGTGCGTGCGTGCGTGTGTGTGCGCCTGTGTGCCTGTGTGCCTGTGTGTGCACATGTCTGTGCATGTGTGCGTGTGCGTGTGTGTGTTTGCTTTCTCTGGTTCCGTGTGTCTCTCTCTATCTCAGAGTGCAGAATGCATTACTGGTCTGAAATATCCATGAGAAGAACTGCCAAAGCAGATACATTTTTTAACAGATTATACGACATGCTGGGTTATGTGTTAAAAAAGGTGAAATAAAGGTCTGTCTGTCTGTCCGTCTCTCAGGCATCCTGTCTGTGTGGCTCCGCCCCCTGCTTGCTGTGTGGCTGTTGCCCCTCCAATAACTCCACAGTGACGCGGCTGGTCTTCTCCTTCTTCCTGCTCCTGGGAACGCTGGTCTCCGTCATCATGATTCTGCCTGGGATGGAGACGCAGCTCAAAAAGGTACCCGCCTCGGCTCCGCCCCCAAAACTTGCATGTTGGGTTGTGTGTAACGCATGTTGGGTTGTGTGTAACGTGTGCATGTGGCGTGGTGGGTTGTATGTAACGCGTTCTTGTTGGGTTGTGTGTAACGCGTGTGTGTTGCGCGTTGGGTTGTGTGTAACACGTGTATATGGTGTGTTGGGTTGTGTGTAACGTGTATATGGCGTGTTGGGTTGTGTGTAACGTGTATATGGCGTGTTGGGTTGTGTGTAACGCATTCTTGTTGGGTTGTGTGTAACGTGTATATGGCGTGTTGGGTTGTGTGTAACGTGTATATGGCGTGTTGGGTTGTGTGTAACGTGTATATGGCGTGTTGGGTTGTGTGTAACGTGTATATGGCGTGTTGGGTTGTGTGTAACGTGTATATGGCGTGTTGGGTTGTGTGCTCTCAGATCCCAGGGTTCTGCCAGGGCGGAAGCTCGATCCCGGGCGTGGAGAACCATGTGGACTGTGATGTCATCGTGGGCTACAAGTCGGTGTACCGCATGTGCTTCGCCATGGCCTGCTTCTTCTTCTTCTTCTCCGTCCTTATGATCCGCGTGCGATCCAGCAAGGACCCGCGCGCGGCCGTGCAGAACGGGTGAGACGCCCCGCCCGCCCAGTACTGAGAACGCTCTGAGAACGCTGTCAGAACGCTCTGAGAACACTCTGAGAACGCTGTGAGAACGCTGTGAGAACGCTCTGAGAACGCTGTCAGAACGCTCTGAGAACGCTGTGAGAACGCTGTGAGAACGCTGTCAGAACACTCTGAGAACGCTCTGAGAACAATCTGAGAACGCTCTGAGAACGCCCTGAGAACGCTCTGAGAACGCTCTGAGAACGCTGTGAGAACGCTGTGAGAACGCTGTCAGAACGCTGTGAGAACGCTCTGAGAATGCTCTGAGAACGCTGAGTGAACGCTGTCAGAACGCTGTGAGAACGCTCTGAGAATGCTCTGAGAACGCTGAGTGAACGCTCTGAGAACGCTCTGAGAACGCTCTGAGAACGCTCTGAGAACGCTCTGAGAACACTCTGAGAACGCTGAGTGAATGTTGAGTGAATGTTGAGTGAACGCTGAGTGAATGTTGAGTGAACGCTGTCTGAATGTTGAGTGAATGTTGAGTGAATGTTGAGTGAACGCTGAGTGAACGCTGAGTGAACGCTGAGTGAACGCTGAGTGAACGCTGAGTGAATGTTGAGTGAATGTTGAGTGAACGCTGAGTGAATGTTGAGTGAACGCTGTCTGAATGTTGAGTGAATGTTGAGTGAATGTTGAGTGAATGTTGAGTGAATGTTGAGTGAATGTTGAGTGAACGCTGAGTGAATGTTGAGTGAACGCTGTCTGAATGTTGAGTGAATGTTGAGTGAACGCTGAGTGAATGTTGAGTGAACGCTGAGTGAACGCTGAGTGAATGTTGAGTGAACGCTGAGTGAATGTTGAGTGAATGTTGAGTGAATGTTGAGTGAACGCTGAGTGAACGCTGAGTGAACGCTGAGTGAACGCTGAGTGAATGTTGAGTGAATGTTGAGTGAATGTTGAGTGAATGTTGAGTGAACGCTCCCCTGTGTGTCTGGTCCATGGCTGGTGGTGCTCAGAGGCCGGTGGTTCTGTTCTCCAGGTTCTGGTTCTTTAAGTTCCTGGTGCTGGTCGGTATCACCGTGGGAGCCTTCTTCATCCCAGACGGGACCTTCCACACGGGTGAGACTCAGCGGAACTCCACCTTCAGCCCCCCCCCGCCCCCCCCACAGTGTCTGTCTGTGTGTGTGTGTCTGTGCGTGTGTGTGTGTGTGTGTCTGTGTCTGTGCGCGTGTGTCTGTGCGTGTGTGTGAGAAAGTGTGTGCGCCAACAGCCTGTGTGCATGCCCATAGCGCGCGTGTGTGAGAGAGTGAGGGTGTGTGTGTGTGTCTGTGCGTGTGTGTGAGAGAGTGAGGGTGTGTGTGTGTGTCTGTGCGTGTGTGTGAGAGAGTGAGGGTGTGTGTTGTGTGTCTGTAATAAAACACGTCTGTCCCGCCTGCTGAGTCATGAGCAGCTCCACCGTGTTGTTTATTTTAAGGTGTGTCTTATTCCCGTCTGTGGGAGGGGCTAAACAGTCTCAGTGCTCGCAGAATTTAAAGTGCAGGCTCAGAAAGTCACAGTGTGGGGATACAAGTGCAGGCTCAGAAAGTCACAGTGTGGGGATACAAGTGCAGGCTCAGATAGTCACAGTGTGGGGATACAAGTGCAGGCTCAGAAAGTCACAGTGTGGGGATACAAGTGCAGGCTCAGAAAGTCACAGTGTGGGGATACAAGTGCAGGCTCAGAAAGTCACAGTGTGGGGATACAAGTGCAGGCTCAGAAAGTCACAGTGTGGGGATACAAGTGCAGGCTCAGAAAGTCACAGTGTGGGGATATATTAATAACTGTGTGAGGAATGGAAGATGTTTTAGGCGTTAGTGTTTGTACTGTGTCTCTGAGAAGACTGTGCTGTCTAGTGTTCAGAGTGAAAAATAACCAGCCAATCAGACCCCAGTGTCAGATGGCTTTAAACCAGCCAATCAGACCCCAGTGTGGGATGGTTTTAAACCAGCCAATCAGACCTCAGTGTGGGATGTTCTTAAACCACCCAGTTGAAGAAATTAGATTGTGAACTTTGTTTAGAGGAATGCTACAGGTCATTCTCTCATAACAGATGGAAGGTTATTGCTTCTTTTGGATTAGCTACATGTACAAAGTGTTACATAATGTTAAATTTTATAACTGTTCTGCTGCACACTCAGAGTACAGTAGCCTGCATGTGCTCCCAGCAGTACTGAACACAGGAGCGGTACTGAACACAGGAGCGGTACTGAACACAGGAGCAGTACTGAACACAGGAGCCTGGCTGCGAGGGCTGTTTCAGAGTGTAGACGTTGCCGTTTCCTCTTAGTTAGGTCTGATAACAGTGAAAGTTCTGGTCCACACGCGCTTGCTCCCGCCCTTCAGACGCCTCGTAGCGTTTTAATACAGCAGAGTCGAGATCCCAGAGCAGCTGAAAGTGGATGATGTCAGGTGACCTTTAACCAGCTCCTCGTTTCCCGGGTAACAGTGTGGTTCTACTTCGGTGTGGTGGGGTCCTTCATCTTCATCGTGATCCAGCTCATCCTCCTCATCGACTTCGCCCACTCCTGGAACCAGGCCTGGGTGGAGAACGCCGAGGAGGGAAACAGCAAGTGCTGGTTCGCAGGTACTGGCCACACCCCTTTCTGCCACGCCCCTCTCATTCACTGCCATTCATCAGTGCCACACCCCTCTCATTCACTGCCATTCACTAGTGCCACGCCCCTCTCATTCACTGCCACTCACTAGAGCCACGCCCCTCTCATTCACTGCCACTCACTAGAGCCTCGCCCCTCTCATTCACTGCCATTCACTAGAGCCACGCCCCTCTCATTCACTGCCACTCACTAGAGCCACGCCCCTCTCATTCACTGCCACTCACTAGAGCCACGCCCCTCTCATTCACTGCCACACCCCTTTCTGCCACACCCCTCTCATTCACTGCCATTCACTAGTGCCACGCCCCTCTCATTCACTGCCACTCACTAGAGCCTCGCCCCTCTCATTCACTGCCATTCACTAGAGCCACGCCCCTCTCATTCACTGCCATTCACTAGTGCCACGCCCCTCTCATTCACTGCCACTCACTAGAGCCACGCCCCTCTCATTCACTGCCACTCACTAGTGCCACGCCCCTCTCATTCACTGCCACTCACCAGTGCCACGCCCCTCTCATTCACTGCCACTCACCAGTGCCACGCCCCTCTCATTCACTGCCACTCACCAGTGCCACGCCCCTCTCATTCACTGCCACTCACTAGTGCCACGCCCCTCTCATTCACTGCCACACCCCTTTCTGCCACGCCCCTCTCATTCACTGCCACACCCCTTTCTGCCACGCCCCTCTTATTCACTGCCACTCACTAGAGCCACGCCCCTCTCATTCACTGCCATTCACCAGTGCCACGCCCCTCTCATTCACTGCCACTCACTAGTGCCACGCCCCTCTCATTCACTGCCACTCACTAGAGCCACGCCCCTCTCATTCACTGCCATTCACCGCCACTCACCAGTGCCACGCCCTTCTCATTCACTGCCATTCACCAGTGCCACGCCCTTCTCTGTTACTGTTTTGTCTGTCAGTGGCACGCATTTTTATGCCGTCATTCTGGTGGAATGTTATGAAAATGTTTTTTTTGGCCACATTAAAACAGCGCATGTTCTTGCGTGCGTGTGTGTGTGTGCGTACATGTGTGCGCGTGCGTGTGTGTGCGTACGTGTGTGCGTGTGTGTGTGCGTACATGTGTGCGCATGTGTGTGTGCGCGCGTGTGTGCGTGTGTGTGTGTGTGTGTGTGTGCCGTTCCTGCAGGTCTTCTCACCTTCACCATCCTGCACTACGTCCTGGCTTTTGCTGCGGTGGTGCTCTTCTACCTGTACTACACCCAACCTGACGACTGCGCAGAGCACAAGGCCTTCATCAGCCTCAACCTCATCTTCAGCGTCATCATCTCCATCGTCTCCATCCTCCCCAAAGTGCAGGTACGCATGGCTGTGTGTGTGTGCGCTCGCATGTAACAGTGCGTATGTGTGTATAACAGAGCGTGTGTGTGTATAACAGAGCGTGTGTGTGTATAACAGTGTGTGTGTGTTTTTCTGTGTGTGTGTGTGTGTGTGTGTGTATAACAGTGTGTGTGCGTCTGTGTGTGTGTGTATAACTGTGTGTGTGTGTACAACTGTGTGTGTGTGTATAACTGTGTGTGTGTGTGTATATAGCAGTGTGTGTGTGTGTGTGTGTATAACAGAATGTGTGTGTGTCTGTGTGTATAACAGTGTGTGTGTCTGTGTATGTGTGTATAACTGTGTGTGTGTGTGTGTACAACGTGTGTGTGTATAACTGTGTGTGTGTGTGTGTGTGTATAACAGTGTGTGTGTGTGTGTGTGTGTGTATAACTGAGTGTGTGTGTGTGTATAACAGTGTGTGTGTGTGTGTGTGTATAACTGAGTGTGTGTGTGTATATAACTGTGTGTGTGTGTGTGTGTGTATAACAGTGTGTGTGTGTGTGTGTGTGTTGCTGCAGGAGGTCCAGCCGCAGTCAGGTCTGCTGCAGTCCTCCCTCATCACTCTGTACACCATGTACATCACCTGGTCTGCCATGACCAACAACCCTAGTGAGTACCAGCACAGCCTGCTACACCCTATCTACAGCCTGTTACACCATAACTACGCCCTAACACACCCTGCTACACCATAACTGTACCATACTACACCCTATCTACAGCCTGTTACACCATAACTACACCCTAACACACCCTGCTACACCATAACTGTACCATACTACACCCTATCTACAGCCTGTTACACCATAACTACGCCCTAACACACCGTGCTACACCATAACTGTACCATACTACACCCTATCTACACCCTGTTACACCATAGCTACACCGTAACTACACCCTAATACATGCTAATACACCAATACTGCACCCTTATACACTCTGCTACACCCTAACTACACCATGCTACACCCTAAATTCACCATAACTACAGTCTGTTACACCATAACTACACCCTAACACACCCTAACTATACCTTAACTACACCCTAACACTCTGCTTTACCCTCATTACATTTTAATGCACCATGCTATGGCCAAATATACTGTGCTATACCTTGACTACACCCTGCTGCTCTTCCTCAGACCGAAAGTGCAATCCCAGCCTGCTGAGCCTGGTGAGCAACACCAGCTCCAGCGCCCTCTCCCCTACCCCCACCCCCGCTCCAGGACAGGTCCAGTGGTGGGACGCGCAGGGCATTGTGGGATTGGTCATCTTCCTCTTCTGCACCCTCTACGCCAGGTGAGCCCTGCCCAGCACACTGCATGTGATGTAGTTCCCCTTTAGACCTGTAGGTGTCAGTAGATACCAATGTGGTTGTGCTTGATGCCTTTAGAAGGTGGTGAGACTCCAGAATAACCCCTCCCCCTGTGTCTCGCCCGCAGCATCCGCTCGTCCAATAACACGCAGGTGAATAAGCTGATGCAGACGGAGGAGGGGAGTGGGGGAGTGAGCGGAGGAGAGGTGGGGGAGGATGGGATACGCCGGGCGGTGGATAATGAGGAGGACGGAGTCACATACAGCTACAGCTTCTTCCACTTCTGCCTGTTCCTGGCGTCCCTCTACATCATGATGACCCTCACCAACTGGTACCAGTGAGTGACAGCCCGTTTGTACCCGCCCCTCTGAAACCCCGCCCATTTTATCCGCCCTCTCTAAACCCCGCCCACTTTATACCTGCCCCATGGAAACCCCGCCCCATTTCATACCCACCCCCCTGAAAGCTCACCCATTTTATACCTGCCCTCTCTAAACCGTTTTACATCTGCTCCTTCATAAACCACCCACGTCACTTTCTCCATCTCCTTTTCTTTCCCCCTTTCTTTCCCTCTCTCTCTTCCCCTCCCTCTCCCCTCCTCTCTCTCTCCCCCCCTCCCTCCCTCTCCAGGCCTGATACCTCTACTCAGGCCATGCTGACTCGGATGCCTGCAGTCTGGGTGAAGATCAGCTCCAGCTGGCTGGGTTTGGCCCTGTACCTCTGGACCCTGGTGGCCCCCCTAATCCTGACCAACCGGGACTTCAGCTGAGCCTCCCAATACCCCAGCGCCCCTCCCCCCCCCGCCCTAATGCCCCTGGAACAGGGTACTGACTGTGTGTGAGTGTTAGCATGTGTGTGTGTGTGTGAGAGTGTGTACGTGTGTGTGCGTGTGTTTGTGTATGTGTGTGAGTGTGTATGGGAGTGCGCACGTGTGTGTGTGTGTGTGTGTAAGTGTTTGTGTGTACGTGTGTGTGTGTGTGTAAGTGTTTGTGAGTGTCTGTGTGTGTGTATGTGTGTGTGTGTGTGTGTGTGTGTGTGTGTGTGTGTGTGTATGTGTGTATGTGTGTATGTGTGTATGTGTGTGTGTGTGTGTGTGTGTGTGTGTGTGTGAGTGTGTGTGTGTGTGTCTATGCTAGGAGTGCGCACGTGTGTGTGTGTGTGTTCCAGATGGATGCTGTCCTATTTTACTTTGGCCAAATGCCTCTTATTTTGGTGTTTATTTTTTTGTATTTGTATTTTTCTCTGTGTTCCTGCAGCTTGTGTGAGTCTCTCGGCTCGTCTCTGTGTTCCTGGGTCTGTTGACACAGGATGGTGCAGGTTTCACACTCAGTTAGGGAAACGTAATCATTGTATATATTGCATATCATACACACAGGAATCAAGAGCTGCCAAAAATCCTTATGCACTGGAAACGGTCTTTAATTCCAACGTGAACTGATCCACTCTGATCCGTATGCAAAAACCAGGCTGTTCACCTGACTGTTGGGGCAGTACCAGGCTGTTCACCTGACTGTTGGGGCAGTACCAGGCTGTTCAGCTGACTGTTGGGGCAGTACCAGGCTGTTCACCTGACTGTTGGGGCAGTACCAGGCTGTTCACCTGACTGTTGGGGCAGTACCAGGCTGTTCACCTGACTGTTGGGGCGGTACCAGGCTGTTCAGCTGACTGTTGGGGCGGTACCAGGCTGTTCACCTGACTGTTGGGGCAGTACCAGGCTGTTCACCTGACTGTTGGCGCGGTACCAGGCTGTTCAGCTGACTGTTGGGGCGGTACCAGGCTGTTCAGCTGACTGTTGGGGCAGTACCAGGAGCATGGCTGCCTGGGTAATTGGGTTTTGGGCTGAGGTCAGACGTCTGACAGGGGGCCTGGTCAATGGGCTCTTTTGAAATGCACTGCTGCTGTGGGGGGTGTAGAGGGGCGGGGCTGAGTGATTGAAATGACTGACAGGACCCTGGTTACCATAGAGAAGATGAAACACCCCCCCCTTTTGAGCCCCAGAGAAGCAGTGTGTCGGGGAGATAAGGCTGTCTGCTATTCCAGCCCTGACAACAGGCCACGCCCCCTGGCTCCCATGGCGATAGGGAGGCCCCTCTTGAGCTTGTGGTAGATGGAATTTCAAATCTTCACAAAGTGAAATTGTGCTTTTAAAAAGATCTCTTTTTTTAATTAATAGAGGGGCCCTGGTTCTGGGCAGTAGGTGTGACTGGTCGGGTTTAGTTAAGCTGGGTTTGGGCAGTAGGTGTGACTGGTCGGGTTTAGTTAAGCTGGGTTTGGGCAGTAGGTGTGACTGGTCGGGTTTGGTTAAGCTGGGTTTGGGCAGTAGGTGTGACTGGTCGGGTTTAGGAAGCTCATTCGGAATATCGCTGTCGCCAGTTTTAAATGGAATTTCACGTCGCTCTTTCTTCGTGGTTAAAGTGCATAGTGATGGTGTCTTATTTACTTTAGTAGGTAAAGTAAAGCATCTTGACTCAGCTCTGTGAGATAAAGTAATAATAGTCCTTGAGTACGGTGGCTGGTCATGGGTGTCTGAGTGTCGTTGGTCCTGTGAATGCTCCCTGGCTTCTCCCCAGCTCCTGAGTTGGCAGAGTTATGCTGTATTAATCGACTGTATTAATCAGTTAGAAACATATATAAAGTAGCATGTGGCTGTGGACTGAACCAGTATTCAGATATTTAACAGTGAGCATGACTTCAGTGATAATTAGTCTCGTCAGCATTGATTCAATTAAGCAAGTATTGTAATCAGTAGAGTGAACATCGCTGCAAGTGCCTTTGTACACAGGTGCAGAACAGGAGGTCGGAAACAGATCTCTACACAAGTGCCTTCTCTTGTTTTTGTACGTACACACGAGTGACTGTAAGATCCAAGATTATTTGACTGTGTCCATGTGCATTTCCACATTTTTCATGGTGTAATAATTTTAAGGACTATACCCAGAACGGCTCTTTTTAAATCTCAATAAACATTTAGTGAAGTCCTGGTGTGATTTTATTCTGTTATTTTTGTTCCCACAAACAATCGTTTGGTGAAGAGTTGTTTTGAAACGGTCCTCTAGGTGGAGCCGGTGTTCTTCCTGCAGCCCTGTATGTTTTAGACCGGAGGACAGGCAGGTGGCCCTGCCTTCAGGATCAGATATTGATATGGTATCAGAAATATGCCCTATATGAAGCTGTTATGTGTGTGTGCATGTGTGTGTGAGTGTGTGTGAGTGAAAAGTTCTCCACTCACCTCTTTCTCCTTTCTCAGTGCTTTGTGTTAACCTGCTGACACACACACCACATACACACCCACACACACATACATGCACACACACTCACATACACACACACATCCTCACGTACATACACACACTCACACGCATACACGCACAAACACTCACGCACACACACCCTCACCCTCACGTACACACACATACACACACACTCACGCACACACCCATATGTTGACACATACATACACTCTCACGCACACACCCATATGCAGACACACACACACACACACAAATACAGCACCTTAAAATCTCACCCCAGTTGAGTCTTCCTGGGGCAGATTTGATGGCAGGGGTGCAGGGTCCTCACAAGTCCTTAAAAACCCCGCCTCTACCACCCTAAATGACCCCTCTCTCATCTCTGAGATGAACCCTGACTCACATCAAACTGGTGCATCACTGCATCATCACTGGAAAGTTATGGGAGCTATAATATCTGATGGGAGTGGGGACCCTGCCTGGAGATGAAATGACCCAGTTCTGCGGGGCTGGGTTGGGTGCTGGGTTGTTTTTGCAGAAGGTGTTGTTTTCGCGGCGCTATCTTGGCGACACTGTTGCATGCTGAGTGATTATTTTCAGTGCGTTTGGGCTCCTTATCTCTCTCTTTCCCGGCAGTGGGACATTCTGCTATCAGCACTGAGTTTACATCAGTATTTACTGTGTGAGTCTGGGAGCGCATTGCTGCTGTGCGACCATTTGTCCTTAGAACACGGTTCGGCCTGGCCTGCTTGTGTCCTAACCCAGGGCCTAAACCAGTTGTCCAACCATTTGCTGCGTCCTTAGAACCAGCCGTGTACCCTCAGAACCAGCCCTGTGTCCTCAGAACCAGCACTGTGTCCTCAGAACCAGCCGTGTGTCCTTAGAACCAGTCCTATACCCTCAGAACCAGCCCTGGACCCTCAGAACCGGCCCTGTGTAAGATCTGGGCTCGGCTGTTTAGGTCTGTTTGAATCGGCGCTCCTCGACCCTGTGCAGCCTGACTGGGCGTGTGGTGGACTCGCCAGGCGCCATGGCGACCGCAGCACAGACGGGGGCCTGACTGGGTGACTGACTGCAGCGGGAGCCCAAGCCGATGGACGGGCTCTGCCCTGCAGGCCTGACAGAGGTGAGGTGCAAATGGGAAAAAACATGCAGAAACGGGCTTTGCAGCATCTGGTGCCGATCGACTGAGGAACTACCAAAACATTGTCTGTCGTATTTCAGGAACTTTGTGGTGAATGCATCTGGTCGTTTTTGCAAAGCCGTTTGAGCCATAAACGCACACTATGAATACTTGGTCAAGCACATGGCCCTAATTAGAAGTCTTTGTGTCATAAACAAAGATCACAGATGCCTTGTGGGGAACAGGATCCTCCGTAATGTCAATGATGGCTCTCCATTCATAAAAACCCAGACAGGCTTTAATAAGGGGAATTAGATCTTCCTAATTGTTATTGAAACCAAAAGAATCAGCCAATCAGTCGTGTAATAATTCCCACTACAATGACCGTGATGATGTTATCATAAACCTGGTTCAGCTCTACAGAGGGAAAGGGCTGCTCTCTCTCTCTCTCTCTCTCCTTCCCCTCCTGCTCTCTCTCTTTCTCTCTCTCTGCCTGTCCCTCTCTCTTATTCTCTCTTCCTCTTTCCCCCTCTCCCTCTTTCTCTCTCCCTCTCTCTCACCATTGACTGGCCAGACTCATTAAACAATGAACAAGGGGGAAGCCGCACACACACACGCACACACACACACACACACACAGGCACACACACACTCACACACACACGCACGCATACACACACACATACGCACACACACACACACATCGACAGACTGACTAAGCTCTAGGGCACCCAAACACACACTGACTAAGCATTATATAGAGGAGGTCATGTTACAGCACCCACCCTACACCCCCCCCCCCACACTCCCTGTGACTTACACTACATTTAACGCACTGAAGACATTCTCTCTGATTTTTAGCACACTGCTGCTACACTCTCTGCTTGTTAACACACTGATGCTACACTCTTCACAGTGTCAGGGCTGCTACAGTTGTCATGTTTTCTATGTTGTCTTCTTCACGGATGCTGCTAACATACTGTGCATCTGCTCCTGTCCTCTGGTCTTATTTTTAGTGGAAGACCGATGCTCCGCCCACTGTAGGGCCCGGAATAAGCTGTGTAATATTTTGCATATGGTTGATCGCTGCATGATGCAGGGTAACAGTAACCTGTCATAATGCAGTGCGTCTTGGTCTCATTTAGCAATTTCTTCCGGAAAGGTGTGAAAACTCTGCCTCCCGAACTCTGCCCCCCCCCCCCCCCGGGACAGCATAACACGGTAGCAGTGTAATGAGTGTCATGAGTGCCCTGAGATGAGAGAGAGGGTGTAATAGATTAATCAGGAGCCTGCCGGCCCCCCCAGACGTGCTCCCCTGCCGGCCCCCCCAGACGTGCTCCCCGTGCCCCCCGCTCCCTCCCCCCCGGACCCGCCCCCGGATGATCTGAGTGAGCGGCTCCCCTCACTCCGCAGAGTATTCGCCGCCCCCGAGGCCCCTGCCAACCCGCGGTCCTCGCCGCCCCACCCTCCGCCACCCCGCCGACACACACCTGTGAGTCTGGCCCGTGGAGCTACACACCTGTGAGTTTGGCCTGGAGCTACACACCTGTGAGTTGGCCTGAGCTACACACCTGTGAGATGGCCTGTGAGATACACACCTGTGAGTTTGGCCTGTGAGCTACACACCTGTGAGTTTGGTCTGTGCGCTACACACCTGTGAGTTTGGCCTGTGAGATACACACCTGTGAGTTTGGCCTGTGAGCTACACACCTGCGAGTTTGGCCTGTGAGCTACACACCTGTGAGTTTGGTCTGTGAGCTACACACCTGTGAGTTTGGCCTGTGAGCTACACACCTGTGAGTTTGGTCTGTGAGCTACACACCTGTGAGTTTGGTCTGTGAGCTACACACCTGTGAGTTTGGTCTGTGAGCTACACACCTGTGAGTTTGGCCTGTGAGCTACACACCTGTGAGTTTGGTCTGTGAGCTACACACCTGTGAGATTGGCCTGTGAGCTACACACCTGTGAGTTTGGTCTGTGAGCTACACACCTGTGAGTTTGGCCTGTGAGATACACACCTGTGAGTTTGGCCTGTGAGCTACACACCTGTGAGATTGGTCTGTGAGCTACACACCTGTGAGTTTGGCCTGTGAGCTACACACCTGTGAGTTTGGTCTGTGAGCTACACACCTGTGAGTTGGCTGTGAGCTACACACCTGTAGTTTGGCCTGTGAGCTACACACCTGTGAGTTTGGCCTGTGAGCTACACACCTGTGAGTTTGGCCTGTGAGCTACACACCTGTGAGTTTGGCCTGTGAGCTACACACCTGTGAGTTTGGTCTGTGAGCTACACACCTGTGAGTTTGGCCTGTGAGCTACACACCTGTGAGTTTGGCCTGTGAGCTACACACCTGTGAGTTTGGCCTGTGAGCTACACACCTGTGAGTTTGGCCTGTGAGCTACACACCTGTGAGATTGGTCTGTGAGCTACACACCTGAGACTTTGGCCTGTGAGTGCTCCCTTTTTTATCCTCACGTTTAGCTCTCAGTAAAGGTGTCCTGGGGAGAGGACGTTCCAGCTGATAACACCCCATCTAAGAACACAAGCCCGGGAATCACCTTCCCAACCCGAAGAGGACAAACGCACTTCAGAACATTTTTATAAAATGATACATTTCTTTTTTCTTTTTGCAGTTTGACTGAAAGGAGTCTTGGTAGTAAAGCAGTAATGGGTTAGGATTAGGGTTAAGCAGTGTTGGGTTAGGGTTAGGGTTAAGCAGTATTGGGTTAGGGTTAGGGTTAAGCAGTGTTGGGTTAGGGTTAGGGTTAAGCGGTTTAGGTTAGGGTTAGGCAGTATTGGGTTAGGGTTAGGGTTAAGCAGTGTTGGGTTAGGGTAAAGCGGTATTGGGTTAGGGTTAGGGTTAAGCAGTGTTGGGTTAGGGTTAGGGTTAAACAGTATTGGGTTGGGGTTAAGCAGTATTGGGTTAGGGTTAAGCAGTGTTGGGTTAGGGTTAGGGTTAAGCAGTATTGGGTTAGGGTTAGGGTTACGCAGTGTTGGGTTAGGGTTAAGCAGTGTTGGGTTTGGGTTAGGGTTAGGGTTAAGCAGTATTGGGTTAGGGTTAGGTTTAAGCAGTGTTGGGTTAGGGTTAAGCAGTATTGGGTTAGGGTTAGGGTTAAGCCGTATTGGGTTTGGGTTAGGGTTAGGGTTACGCAGTATTGGGTTAGGGTTAGGGTTAAGCAGTGTTGGGTTAGGGTTAGGGTTAAGCAGTATTGGGTTAGGGTTAGGGTTAAGCAGTGTTGGGTTAGGGTTAGGGTTAAGCAGTATCGGGGTACGTCTGCACAGAAGAAGTTTACGATGTGCCTCCATCCTCTGAGCTGCAGAGGGCAGAAGCTGCTGCAACAGGAAGCAGAATTCTCCGGAGAGACTCGGTCTGGCAGGAAGTGCTGATGGTGGTTTAATTTCATTTAACACCGGCATAACTCAACATTCAGCTCAGCTCGCCTGTTTATTTAGCATGCTGAATTATTATTATAATTTTTTTTTTAACCTGTAGTTCTTTATTGCTACGGTTTAGGGGGGAAATGCATGAATAAGATACGAAAAAAATCATTCTGTAGCAAGTTCATCCCATCAGATGGAGTTGCTGCTGGTTGGCTAACATCCTGGTTGCATCGCTCAAATTTTATGGGGAAACTGTCGTCTCTGTTTTGGATTTTCAATTTTTCAAATACCAGAGTGGAGTGGATCTGGGCTCTGTGTGTGTGCAAGTGTGCATGCGTGTCATGTGAGTATGTTTGTGTGTGTGTTAGTGCAGTAATTGGGCTCTGTGTGTGTGCAAGTGTGCATGCGTGTCATGTGAGTATGTTTGTGTGTGTGTTAGTGCAGTATATTGCAGCGGGTGTGTATGCGTGTTTATGTGAGTATGTTTGTGTGTGTGTTAGTGCAGTATATTGCAGCGGGTGTGTATGCGTGGTTATGTGAGTATGTTTGTGTGTGTTAGTGCAGTATATTGCAGCGGGATAGTAAATATTACAGCAGGGCAGCACATGGGCACAGCTCTGATAGTAAAAAGTGGACTTTTCATTGAGAAATTCAGACTCCAGCCGGTCAGCAGGATGCAGTTAGAGACGATGATGTCATCGCATGCAGTCCTCACACAGGAAGTACTTCTCCCACTTGTCTGGTGAGCTGCAGCGCAGGCACACAGCTAGCATGGGCTGGCTGCTCAGAGACACGAACCCCAAAAATCTCCTGATTAGAGGAACGGGATCTTAAAGAGGCTACCTTCACACCCCCCCCCCACGCCGTGCTGCCCCAGTCATGCCCCCCCAAACCTTCCCCCCCTCCCCCGCCCTGCTGCCCCCTGTCATGCCCCCCCCCTCGCCCTGCTGCCCCTCTCATGCCCCCTCCCGCCCTGCTGCCCTCTCTGCCCCCCCCCCTGCTGCCCCTGTGGTGGTGCTCGCTGGCTAATGCTGTTATATAACCACACAGCTCCACAGGATGAGGGCCAGAGAGAAGCTGCTCCATTATGTAAGGCTGTTAGGATCAGACTGCCACTGAGGAGAGGAGGGTGTGTGTGTATCTGTGCATGTCTGTGTGTGTGTGTGTGTGTGTGTGTGTGTGTATGTGTGTCTGTGTGCGTGTGGGTGTGTGTGTGTGTGTGTGTTTTCAAACAGAAGAACTTCTAACTGGTGGCTCTGTGCAACACGGCACCAGTTTTGGGGCAAAAGCTGAAGTTTTACTCTATTTACAGGGCGGGACAAGCGGAAACACTGCAGCAGTCTCCCGGGGAAATGCATCACAAACAAAAACCAAACTATCGGGTGAAATAAAAAGAATTTTTGTTTTGGAAATACATTTTCATTTTAAAGAGGTCATCAGTCAAAATTTTTATTGGTGTCAGATGCATATTTTTTTCCCTGGTCTGGCCTGTGCCAACTGAGCCCACGGTTCACAGTGTCAGCCTGATCTGGAAGGAGGCTTTACTGCAGAACAGCGCCCCCTCTGGCTGATCAGAGACCTTCGATCTGTCAGCACTGGCTGCACGCGCACACACACCCCCAAACACACACACACACAAACGCACACCCGCACACAGCAACACCAACATGCTCAACAAACACACACACACAGACACACACCACAACCATGCATGCACCCCACAAACACACACACACATATGTACACACACCTCACCAACCCATGCATGCACCCCACAAACACACACACACATATGTACACACACCTCACCAACCCATCCGACACACACACACACATAACCCATAACCGGTCGGTCGAGTGTGTGTGGCTGATTCTGCGCTGCTGATTCTGAAATTCTCGGGGTTCTGATGGTGGCATCTGTGGAACCCAGAAGTGCTGAACCACCATGGCAGGACCGCCCTGTGGAGGTCCTTTAAGAAACTCGGCCCCTCAGACCCCCCCCCATACCCTACCCCCCCCTCCAGACCCCCCCACCGCTCAGAACCCCTCCACCCCTCATACCCTACCCCCCCTCAGACCCCCACCCCTCATACCTTAACCCCCTCAGACCCCCCCACCTCGAACCCTCACCCCCATACCCTACCCCCCCTCAGACCCCCACCCTCATACCTTACCCCCCTCAGACCCCCCCCCACCGCCAGAACCCTCCACCCTCATACCCTACCCCCTCAGACCCCCATACCACCCCAGACCCCCACCGCTCAGAATCCCACCGTTCAGAACCTCCGCCGCAGGCATGCATGAGACACTGAAGTAAAGATGAGGAAGCATGGGGGTAGCAAGCAGACAGGAGAGAGGTAGAGGAGAGAGGGAGGAAAGAGGGAGAGAGAGAGATGAGAGAGGAAGAGGTAGAGAGGAGGAGGGAGGAGAGAGAGTGGGGAGAGGAGAGAAGAGAGAGGAGAGGGAGGAAGAGAGTAGAGAAGGGGAGAGAGAGAGAGAGAGAGAGAGAAGAGAGGTAGGGGAGGAGGAAAAAAGAAGGGAGGGAGAGAGGGAGAGAAAGAGAGAGGTAGAGGGAGAGAGGGAGAGAAAGAGAGAGGTAGAGGGAGGGAGGGTAAACTGGCTCCCGTGTTGCATTAAACCAGGAAGATCAGCAGCTGATGTTCTCGCTGTAATTTGAGTTGTGGAGAAAAAATTGAAAATTAGAAATGAAAGGACACCAAACCAGTCAGCCCAGGAAAACAGGTTTTCTTTTGGTGTGGTGTAATTAATGCTACACCCCCCCCCCCACCATGGCTTTGTTAGAAGGAGCACAAACATTCGTCCCCTCCTTCAGAGTCTGCGCTGGATTCCTCTGTTCACTTCAGCGCAGGACAGACCTGCTCAGACTTCCCCCAGGAGTGATATTTCAGCCTCCTGAAAAGCGCTTTTTTTTCTTTTTAAATTCATTTTTCCTGGCTGTGAGGAAAGATTTGGCAAAATCCGACCCCCTCAAAAATAACCAAGTGAATTCATGTAAAGCCCCCCCTCCCCCCCCCCCCCTCCCCGGAGCTGGGCCTGATTGAATAGGAGCCTTTTTTATGGTTAAACCCAGTAACAGGCCCCAGGAGGGCTATGCATTGTACTACCATTAGTACTGTGCTAAGTGATTTAAACTCGCCGGGAGCCCCCAGGGCATGCTGGGAGATGGGCCTCAGTTAGTTGGAAGTGGCTCTGAATAAGCTGACGGCAGCATATACCGCCGCCCCACGTCCCCCGGGTCCCTTCCCCCCCCCCCCCACCCCCACCCCCGTCACAAAACTGTCCGCTCACAAACCGGTGGGCGTGGCCAGTACAGCCGGCGCGCCCATCCCGGTACTCCATACATTTAACCGTGAAACAGGTCCTTAATTGCTTAATTGGATCAGTTAACGAGATTTTGCTGCCGTGATGCTTTCAAGGAGCTGCGTGCTGGAGACAGGAAGGAAGCAGAGAGAGCACAAACATGGTGGCCAGTATAGATGCGGTGGGAATCTCCCTGGCAACGGGCGAGTGTTTTAAACACTTTTACTCGAGAGAAGAGATAAGAGGTGTCTCTGTGTGCGTCTTTTGCATCCTGGTTTCATGCAGATTTACATGTGAAAGAAGCATTACGTGTGTGACCTGTGAGCATCGGGGTACACTGTGTGCTTAAGAATATGGGCTCAATAAAGTCAGCCAAAGGCCGCGGTTCTGAACAGCACATGTTGTTCTCCAGCCATCTGTAATCACAGATCAGCTCTCTCCTGTCCGGCTAACTCACTTTATTGTAACAGTAGCAGCCAGCTAATGCACTGCCTGTGAAATTAAGCTGACAGAAATGAGAATAAAACGCTTTAGAATTAACAGATCCTAAAAGCGGGCCCAGGTTGTTGTGTTGTCATGTGACTGATCACCTAGCAACACCCAGGATGTGTCGATATTCCCCGTGTGTCCTGGTCCTCAGTGCCACGTTGCTTTTACAGATTTCCGCAGACCAGCCTTCCCAGCAGAATTGCTTTGATGGGTGAAAATGCTGAACTCAGACTTTTTATTGCCTTTGAGTTGAGGAGGTTGAAATTGTGTAACAAAAAGAAAACTCTGCAAGTGCATATTTTTCCAGACCAGCTTCACATCATAAACTAGGACTCAGGAGGAACCTTCGGCCACTGGAAGTGTTGCTAAGGAACGGTGTCGGGACTGTCAGACAGGTCTTTAGTAGCCAGCTGCGGTTCTGGTGGTACTGAACTGAATCAGCTGTGAGGCTCCGGGTCCAGTGGTACTGAATCAGCTGTGAGAGTGAGAGAGCTCAAACACAGCAGACGCGGCTCGTTTGAGCCATACAGAAACGATCATATCTGTTTGCCTGCGAGGGGTTTAGCACAAGCCAGACACCCACAATGCACTGAGAGACCTCCAGGTCGCGTTAGAAACCCTCCTCACTGTCTTTACATGGAGACAGAAGCGCGTGCATGTCCAGCCTGAAAGAAGGTCCTTTCTTAACCCTTTCTTAACCCTGGACTGAGTTACACTGAACTCCACTGAATGAGCAGAAACAAAACAACTTTACACCGTGAAAGACACTGTTCTGCAGTGTGAGACGCTAGTGCTGCAGCTCCAGAGAGCAGCTCATCAGGAACATTGCTTCAGGGTTCAGACTTCTGCCTGCTAGTGAAGATGGTTTAAGTTGGTGGTGTTAATAAAGATGGTGTAAGTTGTGGTGTGAGTACAGATGGTGTAAATTGTGGTGTGAGTAAAGATGGCATAAGTTGCTAGTGTGAGTAAAGATGGTGTATGTTGCTGGTGTGAGTAAAGATGGTGTAATTTGCTGGTGTTAGTAAAGATGGTGTAAGTTGTGGTGGGGGTGTAAAGTAGGCCTGCTTTGGTTGATGTAAGTGAGCATGCCTCTACCCAGAATGCCTTGCTGAGATGTTGGCATGGTGATCCAGGAGGCAGAAGGGTCCCCATCTGTTAAAGTGGGCTCATGGTGGGCCGACAGTTCTCTGTGAATCACAAGATCTGCAGCCACAGAAGAGCTCGCGATGGCAGTCAGGGCTGCAGTTCTGCTCGGGTTTTATGAATGGAGATATTTTTTAATGGCTTTAACGCAGCAAGGCCGCTCACCTTTCAGTGCGCAGGACGGGGAGCGGGGGGGGGGGGGCTTGCGTGCTTTTTATTATCCCCCCTCTCAGTGTGGCTGCAGAGGGTGGGGGTCTGAGCTGCATGAGAGAGGCAGCAAATGTGAGCATGAGCTGGGGGGGAGGGGGTCATGTGGGGTGACCCCCCCCTTCCCCGGCGGTCCAGGAAGTGCACGCTGGCTCTGTGTCTCTCTCACCCTGTGTGTGTGTGTGTGTGTGTGCGTGCATGTGTGAGTGTGTGAGTATACCCATGATGAATGCCTCTCTTACAGGTCTCAGGTGTTAGTTGCTGCACTGAACAGGGAAACTCTCCTGTGTGCACACTTACCTCCCGCTGCACCCAGCTGTCAATCACACACTGCTGGGGCACACTGATGACACTGCAGCCCCCCCCCACCGCCCCCCAACTAACACCGGAAAACCCTCTTCCTCTAGCATCGCAGCTTGAAACTCCAAACAATAGCTGCTCCAGTGTACCAAGGCGCAGTGCTTCAAAGCACGCTTTTTCTGCCGCCAGGCTTTCTCCCCGCGGACAGAGGTTACCGCGCGAGACCCAGCGCCTGAAAGAGGGGCAGAGCCGCCCGCCTCCTGGGCCCTGCCGAATGCAGCGGCTTGGAATTTTCGGAATGTTCCATGACGTCATCTGACAGTCGCTGTTGTTGATATGGAGGCGGGGATTTCAACGAGGGGAGAGAGATGACACCACTAGCAGCCAATAGACTCCACCGCACGCCCTCGCCTCATGAATAATTAACCAGATGCAAAAGAGGAGAGGGCCGGGCCAATGGGAGGTCGGGAAAGGGGGCGGGGCCCCCGGGGCGTCTCGTGCGGGGTGGTGCGGCGCGGAGTGTTTGCGTAGCGCGAGACGGTGTTTTTGTTGTGCTGATCAGCTGAATGTGGGATCGCAGTTGCACTTTGACAGGGAAGAGGGAAAGCCCCCCGACCGTCCCGATCTGCCTCCCAGCGGCGCTGCGAGCGAAGGAGCCGCGCACACCGTCACATTCCCGGGGAGATGCGCTCCGCCGCCGGTCTGCCACTATGGGATAAATGGCTGCAGTTCTCTCCACACTGTCAGGTAGCTAATTTGGCGCTATTGCATGCTCGTATATTTTTAGTATGACTTGTTTTAAGTGTGATATCGTTGACTCGTCTGAGAGTGAAAGGGGGAAACGTACGGCAGAAGGGGGTGGTACGATATAAAATGAGATATGGTACGGTAGAATAGGCTAAGGTGAAGTTCAGGCGGGTTTGGCACGCAATGTTAATGTCCATGTTTAGGCTACTAAGATAAACAGAGCGTGTAACCAAAATGAGAAAACTGTCTATTAATTTGCATTAACTGTAGTATTTTATTTTGTAGAAAATCAAATGGTAGGTTATGCTATGTCCTGTCGCGTTAAGTGCAGCTACGTCTTTTTCAGCGTGGGATAGGCTGTTTTCTTTATGCAGCTAACTGGCTGCTATGTTAAATCTTACATCGCGATTTAACATAAATCTGTTAGTATGCTGCTGTTGTATGAATTATGAAGTGCAGCAATGTTTCTGCTGTTGTCCTTTATTAAAAACGTGGTGTGAGATAGCCGTAGCAAGCTAGTTAGCTGGCTATCGCTATTGCCTTTAGCGACTGTCATAGATTTGCAAATTAATCTACGCTAGTTACTGTCCCGGGTTACTGTACTGTGCCGTGTTGTTCTATGAAGCAAACAGCCTGCTTGCGGCGCCTGTGTTTTTATTGTACCTGTACAGGATATATTTTATTCCTGTTAGGTAAACTATTCGTTAAGCAACAGTGCGTAGCCTACTGTAGGCTATCATACCAAAAATCGCACGATACGCTGCCCGGAGTCACTGCAAGGATAACCCCGCGATTGTGATGATTAATAGGCTGTTATGTCAATTTACCGGCGGCAATAAAGAATATTAACGGAAAACGACTCTGTCTCTGGACACGCGCGGAACACCGCGTCCTGGAAATGCCCGTTTTGACCAATTCTTGCAAGTGGTAGGGAGGGAAAAAATGAATTAATTTGGCGACCCTATCGCAGTTTTGAGAGCGGTTATTTAGTAGACAGTATTTTTTTCTGTTTTAATAATTGTCCTATGTCCGGTTTCGTTTTTAGATTAAACATTTTTCCCGCACGGAAAGTGCAATAGGCTAATTTGACACAATAGCTGTATTTCACACAGCAGACGTCGGTTAATATCATTACGTTAGGCTTGTCACTGCTGTACAATACAGCGGAAATGTCAGAGATACCATATTAGTTTTATCAACGGTTTAGTTTACTACGTTGTGCTTGGCGTACTGTAGGCAGACCGCTAGATCGCTACAGTATATCATTGCGTCGCCGACGGCAAACGAAGAGCGGTTCTACTGCATTTTACGGCATTTTCAAGGTACAGCTGCCAATTTCCAAGGAGCTTTCTGTGTACAGTCATGCGTCCCATTTAGCGGAATCTCTTACAGCATGAAAATCCAATGGGGACGCTTGCTAGGCTACCTGTGTGTGAGCGAAATTGCCCGGGAGAAGAACGGCTATGTGTCTGCTTGCTTTTGTTGTACCACCTGAAATCTGTACAGTCGAGCGGTCACATATTTCGCCTGGGACAAATGGGCTTTAACCTGTTTTTCTTTCCATTGTTACTATTTGTTTTTGCAAGCCTTCCTTTGTTGGCACTGATATCTAGAGTATGTGTTATAAATGCGTGTAGCCATAGTTTATTTATTTATTTATTTATTTATTTAGTTATTTATTGTGCTGTGTTAAATGGGACCTTGTTAACGGTAAAGTGCACGGCATCATCGATCGGCGATGTGCCGTTCTGTGGCACTTCTCCGCTCCAGTACAGCCGCATGGCTGGGACCCTCCACCATCCGCACAGCCAGACCTCTTGATTAAGGCTCGGGGTATTTCAGGACAGAGACGAGCCACGGTGCGTGTAAATGGAACATGCCGATTCTGAAAATATTGGTGATGTAATGTTAGCCAGACACCAGTGACTAGATGTTCGGGCGTGAAGCCTTTGTGTACTGTGTACACCCAGTTCTTCTGTGTTATGCGTTTGAGTAGTTATATTGCTTTTTAAACATTATTATAGCCTATCTATATATATGTTTTTGGGATTCTGCTGCTTGCGAACACTGTATGACCCCAAATGACGCCACCCCTCCCAAAAAGGGAAGAAAATCGCAATGTGTGAGAACACTGCATTTCAGAACTAATGTTATTGGAGAAACGATGTTATATTACCTCAGTGAACACGGAAAACACATAAATCTGTGATATGCTGTGTGGAGGGTTTGAGCAACGCTGATTTGGGTACGTCTGATTGTCTGAACGATTGCGCTCGAATTAGATTTTAGGCTGGTTTTGTAATAGGTTCAGATTTTTTGATTTACTAACAGGACGCAGTTATGGTGGCGCGACCACCTTCAAAAAATGTTCCCACCCGAAAAAGAAGAGATAATTCAATGTGACGATTTATATTTCATTTCACCTTTATTTTAACCAGGTCGTCTGGGAACTGGCTTCTCATTTTCTGTGAATCACGGGGAATGTTACCCCTGTTATAAACTGGCTGTGTGGTTCCTGTCTGTGGTGTTGTGCATACAATGGTGCTTTTATAACACTGCGGGATTGTAGCGTTCTATAGCAGGACGGTACATGTCACATGCAACAAACGACACCCTGTGTCATATCGGCACTCAATTAACATTTACCCTAATAATCGTACTCCTTTGGCTAGCTGACATATTATTATTCATTATAATATGTCAGCTATTATTGTTATAATATTTATTTTTTCACTTCACAAAAATTTACGGATTGCACTTGCAATAGGTAGGTTTTACGTTAGGCCTGCAACTGGCGCGTTTTAACAAGCAACACACAGTCAGTGAAGTGTTTCTTCTCTCTCTCTCTAGTGAAAATGTGTTTTGAGGGGAATGTTGTGAATGTGTTAATATTTGCATGAAACACTGAGGCACGTTTGGCTGCTTGTTAACCACGGCGCCATTCTGCTTTTTTCAAACCGATCTTGTTCCATTTGTTCCACGCCGTCCTGGCTCGCGGGCTGCTGTTTAACTGACCGTTTCCGTCGGTGTGCTCCCAGCATTTAAAACCAGAGCCCCGCGTGCCGCGCTATCAGATTCCCCTCGTGCTACTTCCTTCAGTGCGCTCTGTGTGTGGCGCTGTGGCAGGGGGACGTGGGAGATTGAGTTTCTCTGTTGTTCTGCATTCTTGCTGATAAAAGCTTGTTTTCGGGCTGTCCCGCCGTACTCCGCCGGGGAGGGCTGGTTTTGGCGCGCGTGTGATTATACGGTTTCGCATGGCCGGTTCACGGCAGGTCCATTAGTGACTGATTGTGAAACTGGAGGCCGGGACCGTTGGGGGAATTCTCCACTTGAGTCACGGCGGGACGTCGTGGTCAGGATCTGTTTCACAACTTTGAGTAGGTTACTGTACATTACTCCTGTGATGGAATATGTGTGGTGCATTGTGGGTATCGTGTTGGCTCTGTCGCCCTGCTGAACAGGTAGGCGTTTTTTTCTGCTCGGCGAAGTTCTCAGAAAACCGCTGGATGAGGCATCCACATCAGAAATAAGTGCGAGGCCAGGAAGGAAAATGCAGGAAGAAGCAGTGGCTGATGGGAAGAGTTTACACGCTTCCGGGTAAGGCTGTGGAAGCTGGAGGATGTTTATTGGCCAGGAAGCTCAGCTCAGCTCCACATCTCTTGATGATGGGAGAACTTTGAGTGGAAAAAATATTTGCTGCAGTGTTTTAATTAAAATGAACTTACAACATTTACATTTAGCTTTTGAGTGACTATTTGTGTGTGCCCTTCAGCAGACTGTACTCAGAGGTATGCTTAGCCAGGTATATTCCCCCCCATCTCTCTTCCCCCCCCCTCTCTCTCTCTGTCTTTCTCTCTCTCTCGCTATCTCTCTCTCTCTCTCCCTCCACACAGCGTCACACAGCCCACACTCTCATCACACCCCCCCCCTCTCACACTCACCACACCACATACACGCAACTGCACACCAAACACTGCACACACACATCACACACCCACCCCTCACACACCCACACCCCACACCTCACACACCACACACCCACCTACACCACACACACTACACACACACACACACTCCACACACACACACACACACACACACACCACACACACACACACTACACACACCACACCACACACAACACACCCACACACACACTCACACACACACACACTCACACACACGCACACACATGCACACACACACTCTCACACACACACACACACACACTGCACATTCTTCCCGTCCGTTGTGTTGCATGTTTAGTCCAGTCAGACCTGGAGCCGCCCGTGTGCGGTGCAGGTCTGTGGTCATGAAGGATAAGGCCGCTACTTTTTATCAGATCAGCACAAAGTGGGGACCTCACAGAGAGCTGCGATTTCTCTCTCCTGCTGCTCGCTGAGGCAGGCAGGTCTGGCCAGCCCCGCAGGCCCAGATCATGCTCTTACTCTTTAAAATATTTTTTAAATGATTTCTTAGAATTGTTGTAAAAATATAAAGGTCCGTCTTACACACCTGTTTTTTTATTATTCTCAATTATGAAGGTCATAAATCTACATGTCCTTCTGCGGATTAAAACTGGCACTACAGCAACACTTAAGGTCTGCTGTTGTTTCTGGTTAGTTTAGTGTTCTATTTATTCTATTTAAACATGTATTAGCAGGGTTTTGTCTGAGAAAATAAGTTAATAAAATAAATGTGGCATTGGCAGGTTGTAGGGGGGTATGGGGGTTTCATGTTGGCGGGGGGGTGGTTATAGGGGCAGGACGTAGGGGTTATGGGGGGTTCTTGTTGGGGGGGTGGTTATAGGGCAGGAGGTAGGGGTTATGGGGGTTCTTGTTGGGGGGCTATAGGGGTAGGTAGTAGGGGTTATGGGTGTAGGTGGTAGGGGTGTTTGGGGGGTTCTTGTTGAGGGGGCTATAGGGGTAGGTGGTAGGAGTGTATGGGGGGGTTCTTGTTGGGGGGGTTATAGGGGTAGGTAGTAGGGGTTATGGGTGTAGGTGGTAGGGGTGTTTGGGGGTTCTTGTTGAGGGGCTATAGGGGTAGGTGGTAGGAGTGTAGTGGGGGTTCTTGTTGGGGGGGGTTATAGGGGTAGGTAGTAGGGGTTATGGGTGTAGGTGGTAGGGGTGTTTGGGGGTTCTTGTTCGGGGGGACTATAGGGTTAACAGTCCTAGGGGTTATGGCCTGTGGCTGCTGTGTTGGGTTTAGTGTTGGTATTATTTGTAAATGTGGGGTTTTGTTGAGGGGACTATAGTGTAGGAGGTGTAGGGGTATGGGGGGTTTCTTGTTGGAGGGGGGGTGGTATAGGGTAGAGTAGGGGTTATGGGTGTAGGTGGTAGGGGTGTTTGGGGGTTCTTGTTGGGGGGCTATAGGGGTAGGCGTAGGGTGTATGGGGGGGCTTGTAGGGGTTTTGGTGGTAGGGGGTATGGGGGGCTATAGGGGTAGGTGGTAGGAGTGTATGTGGGGGTTCTTGTTGGGGGGTCTATAGGGTAGGTAGTAGGGGTTATGGGTTAGGTGGTAGGTGTGTGGGGTTTTGTTGGGGGCTATAGGGGTAGGCAGTAGGGGTATGGGGGGCTGTAGGGGTAGGTGGTAGGAGTGTATGTGGGGGTTCTTGTTGGGGGGGATATAGGGGTAGGTGTTTGGGGTGTATGGGGGGGTTTCATGTTGGCGGGGGGGTTATGGGGCAGGTGGTAGGGGTTATGGGGGGGTTCTTGTTTGGGGGGTGGGCTATAGGAGTAGGTGGTTGGGGTTATGGGTATGGTACCTATGTCCTTCAGAGTAAAGCTCATTTCATGTTGCTGACTGTTCCAGAATAATCAGAACAGGAGACAGGAGTTCACACACCTGTGGGACCAGGGGGGTCCCGTTGAGCTCTGAGCTCCTCCTCCTCCTTAGGTGTGCTGGAAGGCCATGCTGGAGTCTACCTGGCCCTTTGATCTTCTTTTCTACTCAGCCTATAATAAGCAGGTAAACAGATCAGGAGGCTCTGGATGTTACCATAGCGATCAATACGGGGGCTGTGTATTAGTCCCGGGGAGTAGTGTGGGTGTGTGTGTGTGTGTGTGTGTGAGAATGTGGGTGGGTTTGTGTCTGTGTGTTAGAGACTGTGTATGTGTGTGTGTGCGTGTATGTGTGTGTGTGTGTGGTGTGTGTGTTGTGTGTTGGTGTGTGTGTGTGTGTGTGTGTGTGTGTGTGTGTGTGTGTTGTGTGTGTGCGTGTGTGTGTGTGTGTGTGGTGATGGGGTGGGTGGTGGGGGGGAGAGTGGAGAGAGAGAGAGAGAGAGAGACAGAGGGAGACAGAGAGAGAGGGAGACAGAGGGAGACAGTGCTGACCTTGACTGACTGAACGCAGTGAGACTGTTCCAGCTCTGTTCCTTTAACCCTGAGGGCAGGGTCCTATCAGCCGTATAATAAATAAATGCTATTAAAAACCTGAAACAAACCGCAGCTCAGGATTTGAGGACCTGCAGGTGAGACTCTCCTCTGTTCGGCCTCTAGGGGGCATCGATCAGAGACGTCAGATCTGTGAAGAGGAACATGCTTCAGACCTGCACAGTGTGGCCTGTGCTTCCTGCCATGTTTGCTTTGTGCAGGGGGGAGGGGGAAATCTGTGAGGGATGGGGGCACCCCGATCTGATATTGGAGGAGGGGGTGGGGGTGCTTGCGAGGTGGTACTGAGGTGACTCTTTGTGTCTCTGCTTGCCCACAGTGTCTGAGTTTGGATCCATGTGTGGAGGGGGGCTTTGCCAGTCTGGGGTTTTTGGGGTTCAGGGCAGATGGTCCCAGTGTGTGCGCTCTGAGGGGGGGGGGGGGGTGTACGTGCCGAGGCTTGTATTCCTGTGATGATGTTCCGCAGGATGGGGGGGTGGCTTGTTTTGCTCTGGGTAGGAGTGATGATCCCAGTCCCAGTTTTGATTGGCTTGCCTGGGAGCAGTGGGGGGGGGGTTGCAGGAGCAGGAACATGCTTAGGGTCTGACTCATCCTTGCCTGTGCAAGTCTTTCACTTCTCCCACACAAGCACCCTACTGTGCCGGGGACCGGTTTCACTGTCGCGCACCGAGGACAGGTCTCACTGTCGCTCACCGGGGACCGGTTTCACTGTCGCACACCGGGGGACAGGTCTCACTGTCGCACACCGGGGGACCGGTTTCACTGTCGCACACCGGGGGACAGGTTTCACTGTCGCTCACCGGGGACCGGTTTCACTGTTGCGCACTGGGGACCGGTTTCACTGTTGCGCACTGGGGACCGGTTTCACTGTCGCTCACCGGGGACCGGTTTCACTGTCGCACACCGGGGACTGCTTTCACCGTTGCGCACCGGGGACTGCTTTCACTGTTGCGCACGGGCTTGCCTTCAGCAGCAGTGCTCTCTGCGTCCTGGAGAAAGGATGGCATCATGTTGGGCACCATGGTAACCGCCTAAACAGTCCTCTTTGTTGTCTGTTCCGTCCTGGGCTTGTGTGCTCAGCGGTGAGAGAGGGAGTGCTGTGCAAATACACCTACGGCCAGCGCTATCAGAACGCTCTTAAAACGCTCTCACAACACTCACACAACACGCTCTCACAACACTCACACAACACGCTCTCACAACACTCACACAACACGCTCTCACAACACTCAACGCTCTCACAACACTCTCACAACACTCACAACACTCTCACAATGCTCCCTCAACACTCACAACACTCTCACAACGCTCCCTCAACACTCGCACAACACTCACACAACGCTCTTAAAACGCTCTCACAACGCTCCCTCAACACTCACAACACTCACACAACGCTCTTAAAACACTCTCACAACACTCACACAACACGCTCTCACAACACTCAACGCTCTCACAACACTCTCACAACGCTCCCTCAACACTCACAACACTCGCACAATGCTCGCACAACGCTCTCACAACACTCACACAACACTCACACAACGCTCTCACAACACTCACAACACTCACACAACGCTCTCACAACACTCACAACACTCTCACAACACTCACACAACGCTCTCACAACACTCACAACACTCTCACAACGCTCCCTCAACACTCACAACGCTCGCACAACGCTCTCACAACACTCACACAACGCTCTTAAAACGCTCTCACAACACTCTCACAACGCTCTCACAACACTCACAACGCTCGCACAACACTCACACAACACTCACACAACATGCACCTAAAGGAAAAAGAACATTCACCGTCCGAACACCGTACATAAAGAGACAAATAAATAACCAAAGCAAAACCGCAGATCTGCAGGTCCAGCCATGAAACTGCTCCACAAAGCTTCTCCCTGCTCTTCAGCTGCAGCAGAGCTATGTAGGGCCACCGGCAGATGAAGCCAATCAGGCAATTAGCAGCTCGTTAGGGTGGAGCACAGGTCACATGCAGAGGGTTAGCTTCAGCACCTGCACATAACACAGGCTTGCAGCAGAGTGGAACATTCTCACTGTGCAGAATATGGCGTGCTCATACTATAGATTAATAGTGTGTTTATACAGAGTGTAGTACAGATTTTTTGTACTGTACTCTCTATGAGCAGTATTCTTATAGAACAGAGTGTTGTGTGTTTACAGTACAGGGTGTTGTGCGCTTGTAGCACAGAGAGCAACATGCTTGGAGTGTAGTTCTGAGGAAAGAGGCGTGTTCTTGTGTAGGAGGAGGAAGAGTTCATATGTGGGACATTTGCTTTGGAGGTGGGGATGGGGGTGGGGGTGGAGGGGGGGGTGGATTTGTGACACACTTCCAGGAAGCTCTATGCACCGGGGGAATGACGCCTGTGGATGCCAGGCAAACACCTCGTGGGGGGGGGGGGGAAGCAGCAACAGCTGATAGGAGCAGAGGATGTGCAGAAAATAAGCTGAATATTTAGTGCCCCCACTAAATGCCTGTTACCTCTGTCTCAGAACTGCTGTCTTTAGGCTCCGCCCCCTGCTCCTGTCGCACACGCTCAGAGCTGCTGTCTTTAGGCTCCACCCCCTTAGCCTCATGCACACGCTCAGAGCTGCTGTCTTTAGGCTCCACCCCCTGCTCCTTTCACACATGCTCAGAACTGCTCAGGGGTCAGATGCCCCCCCACCTGGTCCCATCTGCCAGAAACCTGCAGAGGGAACGGATCTCAGCCCGGCCTGTGGTCAGACGGATCAAAGCGGCCAAATTACCCCCCCCCCCCCCAACCGCCCTCCCCATTACAGAGGAGAGCCTGGGGCAGATGGCGGGAGTTTGTAGGGTGTGTGTAATACAGTGTGGTTCTGTCCTCTGCAGAGCAGTAATGTGTGTGTGTGTGTGTCTATCCTCTATAGAGCAGTAGTGTGTGTGTGTGTGTGTGTGTTTCTGTCCTCTGTAGAGCTCGAGTGTGTGTGTGTGTTGGCGCAGTGTGTGTTTGTATCCTCTGTAGAGCAGTAGTGTGTGTGTGTGTTGGCACAGTATATGTTTCGATCCTCTGTAGAGCAGTAGTGTGTGTGTGTGTTGGCACAGTGTGTGTTTCTATTCTCTGTAGAGCAGTAGTGTGTGTGTGTGTGTTTCTATCCTCTGTAGAGCAGTAGTGTGTGTGTGTGTGTGTGTTTCTGTCCTCTGTAGAGCAGTAGTGTGTGTGTGTGTGTGTTTCTGTCCTCTGTAGAGCAGGAATGTGTGTGTGTGTGGTTCTGTCCTCTGTAGAGCAGGAGTGTGTGGTTCTGTCCTCTGTAGAGCAGTAGTGTGTGTGTGGTTCTGTCCTCAGTAGAGCAGGAGTGTGTGTGTGTGTGTGTGTTTCTGTCCTCAGTAGAGCAGGAGTGTGTGTGTGATTCTATCCTCAGTAGAGCAGGAGTGTGTGTGTGTGTGTTGGCGCAGTGTGTGTTTGTGTTCTGTTGCAGACAGGTAGGGGTAGTTGGCAGCTGTGTTAATCAGGATTGCATTTCCTCACTGAGGTGGCAGCCTAAACCCCCCCCCCCCCCAAGTCTGCGATACACACAGACCAGCATCGCAGGACTTGCCTGCGTTTCACACACAGGGGATAGGGCACACACCAGGCCCGCCGATGCAGTAATGCGAGCTGCACGCATGCAGGAAATGCAGACTGCACCTGCGCAGCTGCTGCAGGGGACACCGAGGTGACGCAGGGCATGCGCTGAGTGGGTGCAGGAGCTGCAGGCAGACTGTCGGGCACAGAGACAGCATGGGGGGGGGGGGCGCTGGAGGGGGGGTGTAGATGACCGTGCCAGTGGAGACGGGCAGCACTTATGCACCGTGCGGGACAGATGCATCTGTGTGTGGAGCGGGGGGGGGGAGGGGGGGTTTGGGATTGGAGTGAGGATCAGCTGATACTCTCCTGTGACCACCAGCATCCAGAGGTACTGCACAGATCTGCTGTCCACCCGCCAAATAATGACCTCACACCCCACCCCTCCCACCCCCCCTCACCCCCCCGCCCCCCGCTCCTCTCTCTCCATGGGTGAAACCAGAGACTGCGCTCCTCTCCATTACAGGACTGGCATTGGTTTGCCCTGGGGGGCACTACCCGCCCCTCCTGGTTACATCACCTAATGACATCACCTCTGTGCCAAATCAGATCAGCAGCTTTGGCTCTGTCTTAGAAAGGAAAACCACGTGTGTGTGTGTCTGCATGTGTGTGTGTGTGTGTGTGTGTGTGCGTGTCTGTGTATGTGTGTGTGTGTGTGCGTGCGTGCGTGTGTGTGTGTGTGTGTGTGTGTGTGTGTGTGACTGTGTGTGTGTGCCCGTGTGGATGTTCGTATATGTGTGTGCATGTGTGATGCCTCTACTCTCCAGTGTAATAAGCGTGTTATTACCTAGCCTGCTGTACTTAGCGGATTCTCACTCACAGATAATGACTCTACTCTCTGGTGTAATAAACGTGTTATTACCTAGCCTGCTGTACTTAGCGGGTTCTCACTCACAGATAATGACTCTACTCTCTGGTGTAATAAACGTGTTATTACCTAGCCTGCTGTACTTAGCGGATTCTCACTCACAGATAATGACTCTACTTTCTGGTGTAATAAGCGTGTTATTACCTAGCCTGCTGTACTTAGCGGGATGAGGTGTGTTTCATGGTTGAGACGAGCAGGCAGGGTTGCGGGGAGTTCAGGGGAAGATGATGGGCTTTGGGTTGAAAGCCTGGTCCTCCTGGACCCCACACAGCTTAATCCAGGCCCTGCTTTTCTGGAGCAGACCAGCGGAGTAGCGCTCATTCACTCAGCACAGTTATTACATCTTTACTGATGCATGACATTTGTCATTTTTATATGATTACATTTATAATGAAAAAATTGCAAATGTGTGTGTGTCTGTGTGTGTGTGAGAAAGAGACAGACAGAGAGACAAAGCGAGAGAGAGGGAGAGAGGGAGAGACAAAGCAAGAGAGAGAGTGAGAGAGAGACAGAGTTTGAGAAAGAGAGGGAGAGAGAGAGGGAGAGGCAGAGAGGAGAGAGCAGGAGGAGCAGAGGGAGAAGAGAGAGAGAGACTGCACACGTACGATGCTGTGTTTGCTGTAATATGCTGAAATTGGGGGCTGGGTACCCCTTTGCGGTTCCCGTGTACGTCACAGCTCCTCTCTCACAGGACACTGCGGTGCTGTGTACCCCGAAACAGTGCCCCCTTTGTGCCCCCCCTCCGGGAAACCCAACCAGTCCTGGGATGGGACGGGGCGGGGCTCCCCCGTTCTCCCACAGATCCGCCCCCCCCCCCCGCCGGGCCACACTCGGGGGGTAAACAGCACGTTGATTTCCACCTGTGGGGGGGGCTAGGGGGGGTTATGTTATTTGCTCCTTTATGAAGGCACCTCTTTGTCCCCCCCGTCCCCTCTCTGTGGAGGGGCTAAGTAGGTTTTACCCCCTGTCTCTCTGGTGGGGGGGGGGGACGTAAGTCGGGTTTTGGGCCGGGTTAGGGTGTTAACACGTTGCAGTAACGTTGCTGTAAGGATGCAGGGACGTTAGAGGTTAGGGTGCTGTAACGTTGCAGTAACGTTGCTGTAAGGATGCAGGGACGTTAGAGGTTAGGGTGCAGTAACGTTGCAGTAACGTTGCTGTAAGGATGCAGGGATGTTAGAGGTTAGGGTGCTGTAACAGACCCAGCTGGAGCACAGGCGCAGTGCATCCTGGGTAATTCCTCCTTTATTACATGATTTTGTGTGATTTCCCCGCCTGGCTCCTTATAAATAGTCATCTCGCATTTTAATGAATTTTTTTCTTTTTTTAATTAACAAAGGTGTGTGGGGGGGGAAGTCATTTTGTGCGGCACCATGCTGTGAACCGGTATTAGGAAATGATGGCGCGTCATTAATATGTGTCCCCCCTCCCACTTCTGCTTGTTCTCCACCCGCCTTCAGTGTGCCTGGCCTGGGGGGAGGGGTGGGGGGGGCACATCGACTCTAACGGGTCACCTGCTCACTTAAAAAAAAGTGAAAAAACAAAAACACTTAAATTACGAAGCGTGAGGGCCAATCAGGGGACAGCACCCGAAGCTGCCGCCATGGAAACGGGCGCTGCCTCCGGGTGTTTTCCCGCCGCTCCGCAGGAAGTGGGCGAGAGAGAGAGAGAGGGAGAGAAACATTATAACATACAGCAGAGGGAGAGAGACTTTAACATACATCAGAGAGAGAGGTGTGGGTGGAGAGAAGGATGGAGAGAGAGAGAGAAATGTAAATCCTCCAGGATCAGTAAAACCCTGAGAAGTGAAGAGGGGCAGCAGCGGCGTTGTGGGTTTGGATGGACTAACAACACTGAGGCTGATAAAACCATCAGCTTCAGCCTCAGCCTCAGCTGTGCTTCCCCTTCAGCTTTTTACCATTAAAAAAACTATACTCAGTCTCTGTCTGTGGCCAGTGTTTTATGTCTGCAGTTATGTCCGAAATGTACTTACATGCTGAAGAAAATCAGTAAGTGTACAGAAAGGTCACTCTGAACCCCTTCTGTCACCGGTCAAATAGTGAGATCTGTCCTCTGCAACGTAACCTGCCTGTTCCCTGTCCCCCCGCGCCCCCACCGTGTCCACCCCCCCACACCCCCCCTGCACATTTACCGCGTGCAGACGGCTCATTTTACACAAACGGCCCGTTTCGCCGTCCCTGCTTCGATCTGTTTATTGACTGTGTGGGATTCCCAGAAAAGTAGCGGCTCTGTGCGGCTCTGCCGTGGACTCTGTGCGGCTCTGCCGTGGACTCTGTGCGGCTCTGTGCGGCTCTGCCGTGGACTCTGTGCGGCTCTGCGCTCAGCCGTGGACTCTGTGGACTCTGTTAGCTCTGTGCGGCCCTACGCTGGGCCGTGGGCTCTGTGCGGCTCTGTGCGGCTCTGCCGTGGGCTCTGTTAGCTCTGTGCGGCTCTGCGCTGGGCCGTGGGCTCTGTGCGGCTCTGTGGAGCTCTGCGCTGGACTCTGTTAGCTCTGTGGAGCTCTGCCGTGGGCTCTGTTAGCTCTGTGCGGCTCTGCGCTCGGCCCTGGACTCTGTTAGCTCTGTGCGGCTCTGCGCTGGGCCCTGGACTCTGTTAGCTCTGTGCGGCTCTGCGCTCGGCCCTGGACTCTGTTAGCTCTGTGCGGCTCTGCGCTCGGCCCTGGACTCTGTTAGCTCTGTGCGGCTCTGCGCTCGGCCCTGGACTCTGTTAGCTCTGTGCGGCTCTGCGCTCGGCCCTGGACTCTGTTAGCTCTGTGCGGCTCTGCGCTGGGCCCTGGACTCTGTTAGCTCTGTGCGGCTCTGCGCTGGGCCGTGGGCTCTGTGCGGCTCTGTGGAGCTCTGCGCTGGATTCTGTGAGCTCTGTGGAGCTCGGCTGTGGACTCTGTTAGCTCTGTGGAGCTCTGCGCTCTGCCGTGGACTCTGTTAGCTCTGTGCGGCTCTGCGCTCTGCCGTGGACTCTGTTAGCTCTGTGCGGCTCTGCGCTCGGCCGTGGGCTCTGTTAGCTCTGTGCGGCTCGGCCGTGGGCTCTGTGCGGCTCTGCGCTGGACCGTGGGCTCTGTGCGGCTCTGTGGAGCTCTGCGCTCTGCCGTGGACTCTGTTAGCTCTGTGTAGCTCTGCGCTCTGCCGTGGACTCTGTTAGCTCTGTGCGGCTCTGCGCTCGGCCGTGGGCTCTGTTAGCTCTGTGCGGCTCGGCCTGGGCTCTGTGCGGCTCTGCGCTGGACCGTGGGCTCTGTGCGGCTCTGTGGAGCTCTGCGCTCTGCCGTGGACTCTGTTAGCTCTGTGCTGCTCTGCGCTGGACTCTGTTAGCTCTGTGCGGCTCTGCGCTCTGCCGTGGGCTCTGTTAGCTCTGTGCGGCTCGGCCGTGGGCTCTGTGCGGCTCTGCGCTGGACCGTGGGCTCTGTGCGGCTCTGTGGAGCTCTGCGCTCGGCCGTGGACTCTGTGAGCTCTGTGCGGCTCTGCGCTGGACTCTGTTAGCTCTGTGCGGCTCTGCGCTCTGCCCTGGACTCTGTTAGCTCTGTGCGACTCTGTGCGGCTCTGTGCGGCTCTGTGCGGCTCTGCGCTGGACTCTGTTAGCTCTGTGCGGCTCTGTTAGCTCTGTGCGGCTCTGCGCTGGACTCTGTTAGCTCTGTGCGGCTCTGCGCTCGGCCGTGGGCTCTGTGCGGCTCTGCGCTCTGCCGTGGGCTCTGTTAGCTCTGTGCGGCTCTGCGCTCTGCCGTGGACTCTGTTAGCTCTGTGCGGCTCGGCCGTGGGCTCTGTGCGGCTCTGCGCTGGACTCTGTTAGCTCTGTGCGGCTCTGCGCTGGACTCTGTTAGCTCTGTGCGGCTCTGTGGAGCTCTGCGCTGGACGCTGTTAGCTCTGTGGAGCTCTGCGCTCAGCCGTGGACTCTGTGAGCTCTGTGGAGCGACTTCTGCGCCGTCGGGCTCTGAGAGGCTGTTTCATAATCTCAGAAAACTCTCCCTGCGAAAAGCACGTGAGCGCAGAGAAGACATCGCCATGCTGCGGAGCAGAGACTCGGGCCTGTTCTCTTACCGCTGATTTTGGGGAATGTTTGGACACATCCTGGCCTGGATGGGAGCTGTCCTGGTGCACTGACAGATTTGTAAATCTTTGTCTGGACTCAGCTTTATGAATATTATAGCTTGTGTTCTGAAATGGATATGATTAGTATTTGGGCTGAATTCAGTCTGGTCTGAAACCTGCCTCGGTAAATCTAGTCTCGGACGAGGACGTTTGTAATAATGGAAACTGTGTGTTTCGCACCAGCAGACCAAATGGGGGATGGTGTTGCTGTTTATTAAAGGAACAACTTTACTTTCTGGTTTTATAGTGTCTGAAATTTACATGTGCAGCTGCCTTCTTGGCCAGGTCTTCCTTGAAAAAGAGATTTTGGATCTCAGTGGGTTAAACAAAGGCGAATAAATAAATAAATAAATAAACAGCAGTAAAAAGAGAGAGGCGTGTGTGTATGTATGCATATGCGTTTTTGTGCACGTTTGTGTTTGAGTGTGTGTATTGTGTGTGTGCCTGTGCGTGTGTCTGAGAGAGAGAGACACAGAGAGAGAGACAGAGAGAGAGAGAGAGAGTACGTGATTTTGCATTGAAATCCTTAGGACCTGTTTGCTGACTCTGCAGTTTTTGCCTCTGTCACCTGCTGTGACAGATAAAGTCATAATGAAGCAGTGTGCTGTACTACTGCTGCATCCCCCTTTCCCTCTCTCCCTCCCTCTCTCCCCCTGCTGCATCCCCCTTTCCCTCTCTCCCTCCCTCTCTCCCCTGCTGCATCCCCCTTTCCCTCTCTCCCTCCCTCTCTCCCCTGCTGCATCCCCCTTTCCCTCTCTCCCTCCCTCTCTCCCCTGCTGCATCCCCCTTTCCCTCTCTCCCTCCCTCTCTCCCCCTGCTGCATCCCCCTTTCCCTCTCTCCCTCCCTCTCTCTCCCTCTCTCCCCCTGCTGCATCTCTCCCTCTCTCTCTTTCCCTGCTGCATCTATCTGCTGCACCTCTCTCCCTCTCTCTCTCCCTCTCCTTCTCTCCCTCTCCCCCTCTCTCTGCTTTATGGTCTCCTGGCAGTGCTCTTAATTAATGGAAGCTGGTGATTTAGTGATTTAGAGCTTCTTTCCTGCCTCTCAAAGCTCTTCTCAAGGAAAGCGGGTGTTCCGGGTTAAGAAAAGAAAAGAGCGATGTCCAGAATGGTGATTGGGTGGCAGGGAAGGCGATTGGTTGGCTGGAGAGTGTGGGTTCCCCAGTGTCCTGTACCTGGTGGAGTGGGCGGGGATTTGATTAATCTGGAGACAGACAGAGGATGGTGAGGCTGTGTGTGTGTGGCATGGGGGGGGGGGGGGTGCGCTCAGCGGGGGTCACCCTGTCGCTTTGTCTCTTACACCAGGAGGACCTGCTGGCCGTGAGCCAGAGCTGTGCAGGGACAACATCCTTGAGAGAAACACTGCAAAAAAAAAACAGAGATAAACACAGACTGTAAAGCGTATTGTGACAACTGCTGTAAAATACGCTATACAAATAAAATTTTATTGATTGATTGATTGAGACTGTAGACATCTCACACTCTCACACACATCCTACTCACATCTCAGACGTGTCTCAGATACAGCTGGCTTGTGTCTCAGACGTCTCCGATACGGCTGGCTTGTGTCTCAGACGTGTCTCAGATAAGGCTGGCTTGTGTCTCTGACATCTCGGATACGGCTGGCTTGTGTCTCAGACGTGTCTCAGATATGGCTGGCTTGTGTCTCAGACGTGTCTCAGATACGACTGGCTTGTGTCTCAGACGTATCTCCGATACGGCTGGCTTGTTTCTCAGATGTCTCCGATACGGCTGACTTGTGTCTCAGACGTCTCCGATACGGCTGGCTTGTGTTTCAGACGTGTCTCAGATACGGCTGGCTTGTGTCTCAGACGTGTCTCAGATACGGCTGGCTTGTGTCTCAGAAGTGTCTCAGATACAGTTGGCTTGTGTCTCAGACGTGTCTCAGATATGGCTGGCTTGTGTCTCAGATGTCTCCGATACGGCTGACTTGTGTCTCAGACGTCTCCGATACGGCTGGCTTGTGTCTCAGATGTCTCAGATACGGCTGGCTTGTGTCTCAGACGTCTCCGATACGGCTGGCTTGTGTCTCAGACGTGTCTCAGATACGGCTGGCTTGTGTCTCCGATGTGTCTCAGATACGGCCAATGGCCAGCAGATTCTGGGTTTTACAGACAGGATGTGGGGGGGGGAGTGCTGGGTCAGTCTGCGATCAGCAGTGGGGGGGGCATGGTGCTGGGGTCTGGGATTAGCAGTTTTTTTTTTTTTTTGCTTCTTGTTTTTCCACATTTTCCCCCTCTTAATTCTGAGCTTCAGGCCATCTCTGCTGCATCCTTTATCAACTATAGAGGGCGCTAATCCAGCACAAGCATTCTCCTGACCACTCCTCTGCAGTTGAGCCGTGCAGGTATAGGTCAGGTGAGCAGGGGTTACCGTAGTAACTGGCAGTGACAGTGACATGTCTGGCCGTGGGACTCCCAGTCGTAGGGCCTCAGAGTGCTAGGGCTGTCCCGGTCTGGGTCAGACTCGGGTTCGATCCCGGGCACAGGCCACACAACAGAAAAACCTGAGCTTCAAAAGGGATGCACCTCTCCAGAGATCAGAGAGAGAGAGACACTTCAAAGAGAAACTCCAGGACTTAGACCCCACAGGCCTCTCTATCTCTCCCTCTCTCTCTTGCTCCCTCCCTTTCTCTCTATCCCTCCCCCTCTTTCTCTGTCTCTCTCTCCCTTTCTCTGAAGGGCCAGTGAGCTCTCCTCATGCTCTTCATCCCCACTGTTAGAATTCCCGTCTTTTGAAGGAGGCGAACGTTGTTGCCTAAATAATTTTTAGAACAGATCTTTCTCTGAGCTCTGCTGATGCGGAACACTCTGTGGACTCAGTGGTAAATGATTGATTTAGGTTTCCTTTGAGAACGCAGGAGTGAAACGGGGTGTGTGAGTCTCTCTCTCACCCCCCCCCCCCTCTCCTCCCCCTCAGGACGGGGGATTTGTGAATGACAGGTAAAAGGCACCTGTGCTTATGTTGGATCTGTGAATGACTCTGACAGGTAAAAGGCTCCTGTGCTCATGTTGGATCTGTGCTGGTCTTTTCAAATGTCAGGGATATCTGATCGGTTTCACAGTCTTTTTTAAAGTGTATTTCTGCCGGCTTTTCAGCTTTGCTGGACAGGACGGTGTAGAGAGACAGGAAGAATGGGGAGGGAGAGAGAGCGAGTCACAGGAGATAAAGGTTGCACGGCCGAACCTCGGCTCGCAGTGGGCGTGTGGACAGTGCTTTACGGGCTACAGTGTGAGACACTCCAGGTCCAGTCTGTTTTAAACGTGTTTTTACACGCAGGAGACGCAGGACCGGAGCGGCCACTGAGGCCACTGAGCCTGCTTCTCATTTCATTTCAGTTTTTAGTGAGAACATCAGTTACAATTCATTTAGGAGGGGAATGGATAGCCTTTAATGTTTTCTAAAATTTAAGCCTAATCTAGAAGCATTTCTAAAATGTGGCCTCAATTAAATTATTAGATTAAAGGAAAAAAAGGTTCTTTGTGAGTGCTGCAGTAGCTGCAGTAGCTCTGTGAGTGATGGTGTAGCTGCAGTAGCTGCAGTAGCTCTGTGAGTGATGGTGTAGCTGCAGTAGCTGCAGTAGCTCTGTGAGTGCTGGTGTAGCTGCAGTAGCTGCAGTAGCTCTGTGAGTGATGGTGTAGCTGCAGTAGCTCTGTGAGTGCTGGTGTTGCTGCAGTAGCTGCAGTAGCTCTGTGAGTGCTGGTATTGCTGCAGTAGCTCTGTGAGTGCTGGTGTAGCTGCAGTAGCTGCAGTAGCTCTGTGAGTGCTGGTGTTGCTGCAGTAGCTGCAGTAGCTCTGTGAGTGCTGGTGTTGCTGCAGTAGCTGCTGTAGCTCTGTGAGTGCTGCAGTAGCTCTGTGAGTGCTGGTGTAGCTGCAGTAGCTCTGTGAGTGCTGGTGTTGCTGCAGTAGCTCTGTGAGTGCTGGTGTAGCTGCAGTAGCTCTGTGAGTGCTGGTGTTGCCGCAGCAGCTCTGTGAGTGATGGTGTAGCTGCAGTAGCTCTGTGAGTGCTGGTGTTGCTGCAGTAGCTGCAGTAGCTCTGTGAGTGCTGGTGTTGCTGCAGTAGCTGCAGTAGCTGCAGTAGCTCTGTGAGTGCTGGTGTAGCTGCAGTAGCTCTGTGAGTGCTGGTGCTGCAGTAGCTCTGTGAGTGCTGGTGTAGCTGCAGTAGCTCTGTGAGTGCTGGTGTTGCTGCAGTAGCTGCAGTAGCTCTGTGAGTGCTGGTGTAGCTGCAGTAGCTGCAGTAGCTCTGTGAGTGCTGGTGTTGCTGCAGTAGCTCTGTGAGTGCTGGTGTAGCTGCAGTAGCTCTGTGAGTGCTGGTGTAGCTGCAGTAGCTCTGTGAGTGCTGGTGTAGCTGCAGTAGCTCTGTGAGTGCTGGTGTAGCTGCAGTAGCTCTGTGAGTGCTGGTATGCTACAGTAGCTGCAGTAGCTCTGTGAGTGCTGGTGTAGCTGCAGTAGTCTGGTTGGTAGAGGCTCTGTGAGTGCTGGTGTAGCTGCAGTAGCTGCTGTAGCTCTGTGAGTGCTGGTGTAGCTGCAGTAGCTGCGTAGCTCTGTGAGTGCTGGTGTTGCTGCTGTAGCTCTGTGAGTGCTGGTGTAGCTGCAGTAGCTGCAGTAGCTCTGTGAGTG